>NC_028357.1:2070305-2194277 GCF_000741045.1 Vigna radiata var. radiata | reverse complement strand
TATATTGAGGCAAGGTTTGTGGGACAATAGTGGAGATAAGTTCATGTTATNATGGTGCTGAGCGAAATGAATTGGCAGAATTGTTTCTTGATTAATCAAACTTAGAAGCTGTGCGTTTCCGGGGTGATGGTAATGGAGGCTAGGATAATGATATTATTAGCATTAAATAGTAATTTAGCAACAATACTTGTACATTGTAGGCTATTTTTGAGGTCTACAAATAATGTTTTTTATTACCCATTACTTATCATGTTTTTTGTTTTGATCACAAATATCCTTTTTGTAAATTGTGATCATTATAGTTATTAATTAATGAGAGAATCATTGTCAATTTCTTTGCCAATATTCAGAATCTATATAAAATATTTTGTACGTTTTTATTAACGTATCCATAACGTTTCATATTTTGTACGTTTTTATTAACGTATCCATAACGTTTCAAAATTTTGTCTTGTTCTCATATTCTTGTCGTATTTTATTGTATCCCATGCCATAGGCATTATCCAGGCTTCATAGTTCCCAAGTATTGCGCAGGTGGCCTGACTTGTGGAGCTGCGTTTAGTTACCTGAGGAGTTCTTGTTATAGTGTACTGTGAACACAACAGAACAAAATTTACGGGCTTAATTGGATGAGCAAAAGTTAGATGTAGTTCCATAGGTGCTTTTGGTCATGTTTCTAAATCAGAATTTGAGTTTTAGTCTCTGATAATCCGTATGATAAAAGTTTTCATTAAGTGCCAATGTGGATTAATGTGATGAAACTCTGTTTCTGATTAGAGAATTGCACCAGAAGAACTTATGGAGTTGCATCTAACTTTTGTCCTTTGATGGATTCAGTTGCCAGTTGGTCTTCTAATTATATTATTTATTAAATCAGTAGATTTGGTGCCACTAAATGACCCGGGCATGTAAAGTGAGATAATAAAAGAGCATACACAGTTAGTTTGAATAATACATAATACATGTAAACCTGCCCAACTTCAACTTAGCAACAAGTACATCCTTGTACTCTTTCACTTTAAGCACATTTGGGGTGGTTGATGCTGGATCTAATATCTCTAAGGTGAAATAGTGCTCAAAGTGAAAAATTTCAAGGATGTAATAGTTGCTAAGTTGAAGTTGGATAGGTTACATGCATTATGTATTATATTCAAACTGTCTCACTTTACACGCCTGCCTCATTTAGTGGCACCGACACTGCCGATGACTCTTGTTTCTTTGTGTTTCGAATTAACAGAACATAAATCTGAACTTTCAATGACATTTCTTGTTGTGTTTCATAAGAATTCACATATCTCACCAATGCTCACTTGTGACATCTTACACCCTTTCGTGAGCTTTAACATAAACATCACGTTTGTGTTTTCTTTCATCTTTTATATGGAATTTTCTCCATATCAATTTAATCTTGTAAGTTATTCATTTTTACTTATTGGGTGTTCGGGGCAGTGGACGTGTCACTAACAGTTGTTTATCTTTGTTGTTAATCTTTCAAAAATGTAACGTAGACCTTTAGATGCAGGATCAAACTCACCCTCGTCACAATGTATTGGGGATCTAGATTCAGTCATGATATTCATATCTTAGTGAAATAACTTTGGTGGGTGCAGGTCCTTTCGGTCGTGGCCAGATGCAGAAGCCTTTTGAAGAGGCAACCCTTGCTCTTAAAGTTGGTGAACTTAGTGACATTGTGGATACCGACAGTGGAGTCCACATTATTAAGAGGACGAAATGATTACACGGAGTTATCTCCTATTAACATATGTAGAAGATATCAAGGATTCTTGTTGAGTTCAAGATCTGCTGATATAAGTATATCAGGTTTCAGACATGGAGGCGCCATGTATTTGGACGATATATTACTTTCATGACAATTAAAATCGTGTGGTATGCTTGTAATTTTGAATGTCATTTATACGTTTTGGATTCTGTTGGCATCTGAATGTGCTTATATTAAAGGAGAAACATGTGATCCAATTTAACCCTTCCCCACCTTTGAGCAAAATTCTTATATCCTCACACAACTCTACGTTATTATGAAATAATGTGTTGGAAAATACTTTTACTTTAGAAGAAGTAAATGTTAAACTAATATTATAAGTCACTTTTTTTGTATTTTCATAGAATTGCTTATGCAAGAAAAGTAATATTATCATTAGAGATGGAGTGAATAAATGAAAGATGAAAAGAGAAATAAAAAGAAAAAAGGAGGTTGTTTGATTGCTTTTTAATATATAAGTTTGTTTGCATTGCAGAGTTTATATTTTCAATTACAATGTCTTATGTTATATGTATTAAGAAGTAAAAATGCAAAATGGTGGTCTCCTTTGTGAATGGAGTGGATGGTTGTTTTTTGTTAACAGATGGTGCATAATTTATTTATGCCCCACTTATAATTATCTCTTACTCATAATTGCTTATGGTTTCCTAATTTAATTGAAGATAAAAATTGTCACCAATTTAGTTTTGCATATGAGGGGTATTTGAAATTTTTGTTCACTACCACTCTGAGTTTTAGCTTGTATCAACCCATTTCATTTCCTCCCTTAGGAGTGAGTGAGAGTTTGGGATTCATAGTTTCCTTCTCTCTGTTGGTCAAATATTGAAGTAAATATACTATAACTTTGATAACTCCTTTTTCAACTTTTTACCAGAAAATCTTGTTAAATAATTATATTTGGATTATTTTTCACTACTTTGGATGGATAATAATAAATAATTTTTTTATTTGTTATATTTTGCTTTGACTATGCAACTTGTTCTTATAAATGTTGAGATCATTTCCACAAAAGCTCTTCCTTGCCTTTTTAATGAGATGTATAAGGAGATGATCTTTAACTTAAATGCACTAATACAAACGTAATGAATGAATGAAGTCTACCGTGTGATTACCATTTATTTATATTAGTGGTAATAGATTTGTACTTCTCAAAACATTTGGATCTTATTCTTATCTAGGTTTCATGATTAAAGCGTGATAGTTCCATTATTCGTGTAATATTTGTTAACAACTAATATTTTTAGCCTTTTAGGATTTGAATTAATCCTCAATTGATCCTTCAAGTTTGAAGAGTTTAAAAAGCAACATGAAGTCTTAAAATATAAAAATTTATTTATTTGACTTGAGTGTATTTAGTTTATTTGTATATATTAGTTTCCCTAAGCCTAAGGAATTCAAGGAGCAACATGGAGTCTAGAAGTGAAAAAAAGAAAAATTTATTTATTGAATCCATTTATTTAGTTTATACATTGACTCCTTTTATTTAAGGAGGTTAAGAAGAAGTATTGAGGGTTTAGAACATTTTTGACCTTGGAATTTATATCTCAATGGGTTATAATGTTAAAAAATGTGAAATGTCAAATAGATGGAAACGATTCAATAATTGACAATGGATGTCACCTGGTTAAAGAGGTTTCAATTTCTATTTTTGGAGTGGAGTAAAAGCCGGGAACCATTTTCACTATTTCTTGTGTCACTACTTTCATTAGTTATTGTTTGAGAGACAACAATGGTATCATTTACTGGTGAGGTCATAATATCTTGTATTTTAGGATCAACTTTTGAAGAATTTTTGGATGTTTGAGTGGGTTTGAAGTCCATTTAGAGCGAGTGACATCTTCAAAAATGATGTTGTTGAGAAAAAAGTGATTATTTTAAGGTAGGAAGGATCTAGGAATGTCATGAGAAAAATGCCAATTGTAAGAAAAAATAGGCCAAGTGTCTCAACAAAGAGGGGGTGAATTGGTTCCCTTTATAAAAAATTGTTCTTTTAAAATCTTTTGAGATTGTTTGGAATGCAATCAACAAACAATAAGAACAAAGTAAAAGTGTAGGGAAAGAGAGATTAACACCACAATTTATACTAGTTCAGTCAACCTGCCTACATCCAGTCTTTTTTCAATCAACCTTAGATTTAAAGGAATCCACTATATTAATTGAGTTCTTACAAGCAAGACATACAGAGACAACCTTCTCAATGCACTCTCCTCTCTAACTTCAAATCCAATATAGTAACCCAGAAGAACAACCTCTTTCTGTCAACCCTTAGAGATACCTGTCTTTAAGTCACTAGAACTTCTCTAAGTTCTCTTCCTGGCCACAACAACAGGGAACACAATCAACCTTGATTGTAGATAACTCTTATATGGTAAGATACACCTTGATGTGCAGAAAGTGTTGAAGCTCAAAGTTCTTCAAAGAATCTTTATGAATTTCCAAATATGACAATCGTGATTCTTGAAGCAATCAGGACACTCCTACAATAATATCTTAACAAACAAATCAGATATGAAAGTTATGAATCACAAAAGTTGTTGAATAGAGAGAGTAATGCATTTATTTATAGATTTTCTCAATTCTGACGCATTTTAATCGATTACGCAAATAATGTAATCGGTTAAGCAATTTCTTCAGTATTAACAAATTTACATTTTAAGCATTTAATAGATTAAGTGGCGCTTGTAATCGATTAACCAAAACATATATGTCACAGTATTTAAAAATATGACTGTTGTGACAGTTATGGTTATTTACGAAAAATATTTTCATATAAAGCAGAATTTAACTGATTAAGAAATTAATGTAATTAGTTAAGTTCCAAACTTAAGCATTTTGAAAAAAAAATCCATTTAAAACACATCAATGCACTGAGTAAACATCTACAAGCATTACCGCGGAGGGTAATTGGGAGAGATTATGGGTAAAAGGTATAACTTTACAAAGGGTAATTGGGAGGTCAGACTCAGTTGTTAGAGTTGAAGGAGACACAATAGTTGACACTTGAATTGATTCATTTGGTGGTTTTTGAAGACAATGTTTGTGACTATAAATTTGTAATGGTGGTGGAGAAGAATCTAACAGTGAACTAGACATAACTTGAGGAGCACAAAGATCAGCAATATGAATTGTATTAGGAATACCGACTGTATTAGATAGAGATATGTAAAAAGAAGAATTACCTTTAAAGTAATAAGAAGACTTATAGGTGACATCTGCAAAAACAAAATAGTGGTTAAAAGAAGAAAAACACTTGTATCCTTTTTGTGGTCTAGTAAATCCTAAAAAAACACATTTGTGTGATCGAGGAGATAACTTATCAACACTAGGACTAAAGTTATGAATAAAACATGTAGATCCAAAAAAATTTAGAGGTAAATGATGAAGAGGTTCATGAAGAATAAAATAGAATGAGGTATTTTATCATCTAAAAGTAAAGAAGGCATGCAACTAATGAGATAACATGCAGTAAGAATAACATTACTCCAAAAATATTGAGGAACTTTCCCACAAATTAAAAGAGTATGAGTTGTTTAAATAAAATGTCTATTTTTACGCTCAATCACCCTATTTTGTTAAGGTATATAAGCATATAGATGGAGAATGCCATGAGAAGCCATACATTGTTTAAAAGAAAAGGAAAGATATTCATGGACATTATCATTTTGCAAAGCTTGAAAAGAAACACCAAATTGAGTTTTAATTTCATTAAAAAAGTAGAAATATATAAAATAATTTAGAATGTTTTTTCATTAAAAACAACCAAGTACACCTGGAATTGGACTTAACACAATTAGGTCCCTAAATGTCAAAGTGAACTAAGGTAAAAAGGGAGGAAGCATGTTGTGAAATACTACAGGTAAAGGAACTACGACTATGCTTGCCTAATTGACATACGATTATGCTTGCCTAATTGACATGACTCACACCAAACTAGATAACTTATATAACCTAGGAACAAGTTGTTCTAATTTAGCAAGAGTGGGATGACCTAAATGAGCATGAAGAAGAAAAATAGATTCCACAATTGTGCCAACATGTGTAGAAAGATGAAGATGATAAAGACCATGAGTCTCACATCTGGTGTCAATCACTTGTCTCAAACTCCAGTATTGTAAACATCTGGTGACGTCCTTTTTGGGGCTTGCAAGAGCCATTGTGATCATCATGTTAAGATGTTAATGCATAGGAATCATTAACAGAAGTAAGTGTATCATTAATAGGTGCAATTGGTACACCGAAAAGAATGGAACAAGTAAAACCTAAAGTGGGTACAACAGGTGAACCCAAAAGCTTATCACGAACATGAGAATATTTATCAGCAAGTCCGTGTAATGCCAATACCATGAAGAACTTTGTGTTGGAATTGTTTTGTTTCTTAGGTATGAGTAGAGGCATGAGACAATAACTCATTAAATTCATGAAAAAAAAGGCATAAAACTTACCCATATATAATCAGCCATAGAGTCCTAATGCCATGAAGCAACAAATTGAAAAGATCGTGACAAACACCATAAAGACGTTGAGTATCATTAGTGTATAATACTTTGGCTAGTTCCTAGAGTCTAAAACATGTGTCATACAAAAGAAAAACTTGTTTTAAAGAGTGAAGGGTACCCTTGAGAACAATGCAAAATTCAACATCAATTTTCATTCAACAAGGAGCCTCAATAGAAGCAATATTTGTCACTTTTTGAGTAATATGATCAACATACCCCTGAATCTTAAGTTAGAGTTTAATGTCTGATGCTCGAGTCGCATAGTTAGTGTCATCTAACTTATCAATAGACAAATGCATATTGACATAATTAATATATATGGATGAGTCACATGCATTGGTGACAAAAGAGAGACCAGAATAGACAACAACAAAAGAAGTCATGGATAAACATGAGAGAGAAAAACCACAAAAGTTCGAGTTTTTCCAATCAAGACAAGTACAGATCTAGAGAGAAGAAGTTGTAATGAGTACAATGATGGTGCTCAATGTTAGAGAAGGCGACGCATGCGCTGCCACACGGGCTTGGAAAACACGATGTTTATAAATTCAATTAGCGCGTGAGAGTGCATTTGGACTTTGATGTCGACAATCTCAATAGTCTTGGGGTTGCCTGGCCGAGCCAAGTAGAACCATGTGGTCGCCAGACGAAACTGAAGCTTCGGTGACGATAGCGACGATACACAACGACGATAGACGACGATGACTGTGGTGGACAGGGGCGATGAAAATTTTTCAAAAGAACCTTAGGATCTAGATACCATATTGAATATGTTGAGACAAGATCGTCTAGAGTAGAGACTGGATCGTCTGAAGCATCTTTGGTTTTGAGGTTTAACAAACAACATTAAACGAAATAATCATAAATAATCAATTATCTAAGAAAATGGAAAGGACATAGATATATCTCGCAAAGAACAAAATTCCACTCTCGAGTAGTCATAAATAAAAGTGGTTGAACATCGGATAATGGACAACATAGAATCATCTAAGCGTAAAGGCAAATCAGAGTGTGAATCAAAAGAATTATGTTGGGCCACGCAAAGTTCATAAAATATAGCAAAAAAGATAAGCTCAAAAGACATAATATATCCCCTAATAGAAGCCTCTGATTAGTAAGAAAAACCCACATAGGCTTGTCAAAACATTGTGCTTAAAAGATACATACACATTTACAAAGTGATAGTTATAAAAGTGTCTAAGTGGATCTCATTATACAAGAGGCACAAAAATCTGTCAAATAAAACAAGCGTCACAACATCGTCTAAAGAACATATGCATAACCCTTAAGACTAAAGGACGAAACTTCACTCTTGAAAAGAAATATAATACAAAACGTTATTATCACATAATTAATCAATATTATAAGGAGAGGGAAAGACTAACATCCTCATATGCTTTGAGAATTCACAAACAACAATGAGCAAAATAATCATATGACTAAGTATAATCTTTGTGAAAAATATATCATTGAAAGAAAAGGATTCTTATGAAAAATCTTTGTGAAGAATAGAATGTTTAAGGAAAAGTTTTAGTAAATGCACTAATATCTTAGTATAAGCACTACCAAATGATTTCCTCACAAAATACGTCAATATATTATGAGAGTCTTGCTAAATGAGATATTTTTATACAATGCTAAACGAGTTTTCACTATATCTTACAAAATGATATTTTTGGTAAACATGCTAAAAGATATAAATATTGTTCCAAAAACATGTGTTGAAAGACATCTCGCTAAACACACTCTTGAACCAAATTAAGATCACTAAACAAAGTGTTGTTAAAACACCTTGTATAGGCCAAACGATACCTTGTAGAAAACGAAATTTTCATCCAACAATGAAACCCTTATGAACTGCTTGGTATCTATACAGAAATGCTTAAATGATCAAATCTTGCTTGAATGATATATATTTTTAAAAGCTTATAGTTGTTCTAAACACGCATTTAATTCATAATGTTTCAAAACAACAAAAATGATAAGAAAAAAAAGGACATATATGCTTGCATGCATATCTATTGTACTCTTTGCAATAGCCTATGTCAAGTATCCCACTTGCCCTATCACATACGAGTCAAAAGTGGACGTTAGAGACAAAGAAGACATTCACAAAATGTTCTCACCATCAAAAGTCATGTTGAAGAGTTCGTACAACCTACTTTTGATAAACTACTGATAAAGCATGTCTGCTTTGAAAAATAGACTTCAACTTATGACTGCTACGTATGAAAAAGGCTATGAAGACTTAAGGATCAAAACAAGCATCGTCTAACATACACTTTCTCATGAAGCCCACGGATAGAAGATCATTGGATGAGAAGGAAGAGAGGATAAGCAAACAAGAAACATACAATAACAATCATCCTCGTGTAAAAGAATGAAACTTCTTAAGAACACACTCTGAGCTATATAGAGTTAGAAGCTTACATTTGCAAGAAAAGTGAAAAACTTACAAGGTTTACTAGATTGAGTTCTATTGTAAACACATCCTTTTTGTGATAGTAATCGTCGAAGGAGTTGTAGGCAATTTGATTGATTGCATATTCATAAAAGAATACAAAAGCTTAATGATTAACTCGATGGAGTTAAACACTAGCTAGATAGTGTATCGGGTTGATACAGGGTTTATCTAGTGGAAACCAGGAGTGGATGAAACTCAACTAGACATCATATCAAGAAGATACTAAGATTGTCTGGGGATATGCAGAATGGTGAAGAATACTTCACAACCAAAAGTGGGTGATACTCGATTCTAGTTAGTGTAGCAAGTGTTACTAGGATTGACTAGGAAAACCAAGAGTGAGTGAAACTCAACTACATATAGAGTATCGAGAAGATACCTGAATTGCCTAAGGATACCAGGAATGGTGAAGAATACTGCACAACCAAAAGTGGGTGAAACTCAACTAGACAACGTATCATGAAGATATCGAAATTGTCTAAGGACACTAGGAGTGGTAAAGAATATTGCACAGCCGAAAGTGAGTGAAACTCAATTCTAGGTCGTGGATTATGTTGATACCATAATTGTCTAGTGAAAACCAGGAGTAATGTCAAAACTCAAAGTGTAACCTTATTGAAAATCTAGTGAAACTTGTTGAAAAACTTTGGCAAGCGATACCACTTACTAAACTAGGAGAAAACTAGGACTTACAAGGTAAAAGGTAAAGGAAAAGTTGATATTTTCTCTTAATTCATTACTGAAATCATGGTAAAATATGTCCTTATCAAAACCCTCTAAAAGGTTTTTATAGGAGAACTAGTCGTAGCTCAGTTAAGTGAACCGGTATAAATCAATCGAGTGCATATTGTCTTAAGTTTCATAAATGTCTGTCTTATCAATGTTGCAGTTGTTCACAAAAATCAATCATTATTAAACACTTTTGTTACCAAACACATTTTTCTTCAGAGTTATTTGTCTTGAACGTTGTAGTAAATTTCCTAAGAACTTGAAAAACATTGAGCTTTGAAACACTTTGATTCAAACAAAACTCTATTAATTAAGTGTTGAACAACCAATGTAAATCATCCAGCCACTACCAAAGTTTTTAAGCGTCACACACGAAGATTTTTCCAAAAAAACTTTATTTAATCCTCCTTCTAATGTTTTCCTACAACTTCATAATATAATGAAAAGTTATGTATGAGATTAATCTCCCATATTTAGAAAATACACAAAAAATACTTTATTTATAATGAAAGAAATATGAACTAAGTTCAAAATATATACAAAAAAATAATAAAAAATCTAATAATTTAATATATCTAATCCAATAACTTTCTTTTTTGACGTCACTAATATGGATGAACTTATCATATCTTTCTTCGTATTAAAACTTTGTTCAGATTGATATCACCAAATGAAATATTGATTATTGGGTTAGTATCCATTTAATCCAAAAAAAAAAAAACCTTTGAATTTGTATTCATGTTTTACGACTCTCTTTATTCATCATTATTCTATCCACCGAAATTCCTTTTAGTTGGTACTACATGTCCAAAAACTTTACTTTTTTTTTCATTCAAAGCTCATATTTTGTTAATTTTACATATAACGTTTTTTCTATATCACACCAAACACAACTCTCTAAGTTGTTTTCATATTCTCCATATTGAGAGAGTATAGAAAGATATCATCTCTCAATACTACTATAAACTTATCCAACTAAAAATAAAAGTTTGTATTTATGTAGTCTGTAAATATAGCAATAATATATTAATTACTCCATACTAAAAATTAGAGCCGTTAAAATAGGTCACAACTCGCGAGTCAATCGGCTCACCACGGGTTCGGGTTGGGTTGGGTTTGAAAAAATTGAACTTTTTTTATGCAGGTCGAATTTCAACCGGCTCATTTAAACCCGGCTCATGCGGGTTAAACCCGTGGTGAGCCGGGTTGGCCCGCCAACCCACCTACCTAATTTTATTTTTTAAATTTATTATTTTATTTATGAAACCCTAAAAAATAAAATACTCTCTTCACTTACTGTGTATACCAAAAAAGTAACATCTACTCTCACAGATCACTCTCACAGAACTTGCTTTCATTTACAGTGTTGTCACTCTCACTTCTTCACTGAAATTCTTCAAAGAGCAAGTTTTTTTATATGTTTTTTGCATTTGTTTTTGGATGACATTTGGATTATATTGTACTTTTTATTATTATTTTGAATTGTCTTCAGTTTAACATAATTTTTTGGGAGTAAAATTTGTTTAAATATGAATATAGAAAGTTTGTAATTTTTTTATTTAAAAAAAAAACTCTAATTAAATGGGCTAGTGAATCAACCAATTTACCTACCAACCCGTGGTGGATCGAGCCGGGTTCGGATTTTTCTGCTCGCTAATAAATGAGCCGGATTGAGTTGACTTACTAAGTGACCAACCCGTAGTGGACTGGGCCGGATCAAGCCGGATTACCCATTTTAACAGCTCTACTAAAAATGACTTATATTTAGATCTAAAATGGTATTTTGTTAATCTCCTTTATCCTAATTTTATGATATTCTGATCTTAAATTAAATTAATTATAGAAAAGTGATCTAATTTGTCAATTCTTAGTAAATAATCTTTACTCTTTATAATAACTTTATTTAGTTGTATCTAGTCTATACACAAATAAACACTGTCATCCTTCCTGTTGATTAAGAGGATAGGTGCTCCTCAAAGTGAAACACTATATTTTTCACTTTCTTTCAATTAGTCTAGAAAAAAGATATGTTTCACTCTTTTTTTTTACTACTTCCCTTTTCTTTTATCGCATATCAAAATAAAAAAATAGTGCCGTGGACTCAAGTTAATGCCATAAGTCTAATATAATTTATTTCATTTGTGTTATTATATTATTTGGTGGACTCAGCTACAAGACATTAACAACATGCCATGTTTAAAAAAAAAAAAAAGGTTTGAGAAAACAAAATTATTCATCTAAATTATGAGTGAAATAATAATATGAAAATTTGTAAAAAATAATTAATTAACTCTGAGGTTTAACCGTCTAAGTTTTTGAAATTGAACTTTTTTAAGATTAAGAGACTTATCAAACTTTTTGAAAGACTAAAAGCAACGTTAACAGTGATGAGATGAAAAACCACTTCCATAAGATTGTTGAACTAGTAAAATTAAAAAGAAAAAAAGAAACTGATTGTCACGTTAAATTATTCGTTCACATAACAACGTAGCTAACCTTAACTAAAATGAAACAAGAACAACTTGTTCAAATTAAGGAATATTTCTAGGAATTACGTTATATTCTTAAAATATTTATAAAACTCTTTCAATTTTCTTTTACTTAGATATGTTTAAAATTCTTAGTCATTTCTGATGTTAATTTTTACGAAATATTAAATTCTAGGCGAGTCAGTCATCTACCATTTATGTGGTTCGTCTACTAGTAATTTCATCCCATGATTGATATCAAAATTTTCTAATTTATTTCATAAATTATTAATGAATTCTTAGTTATCTCCAGAAAGCTATAGATCTTTCTAACATGAACCACAATCAATCTAACCAACTTTATTTTCTGTGATAAAGGAAATATCTATAGATCTTTCCTCAATTTAAGTTTTTTCAAATTTCTAATGCATACCTTTAAATTTGTTTTTAACCTTCTTCGGAATACAATTATTAAGTTAATGAAATGTCTACCCTATCCATGAAAAAATCGTGAGTAAATAAAGTGAAATTTTATTAAATGGATATGCTTGAATTAAATATTTAATAAAAGTAAAATAACTTTTTTATGTTATCTATTACAATAAAAAAATGAAATTCATCCTATCCATCTATTTTTTTTCACCAATTAATCTCTACCCATCAGTAGTTTAGATAAGGAAAATAACTTTTAAAATGTTAACTGATATTACCAGAAACACCAATAATATTCACATGTTTACTCACAAGTACAACATCTTTTTTTAGACAAAAGAATTCTAGTCCATAACCCTTTTACTTTTGTAACCCTGTCAACCTATTATAACAAATATCTGCTGTGTTTGACTTTTTCTATTTGACATCTTATAATCCTGAAAATTCATTTTGATTTATATAATTATGATTTAAAAACTATCAAAAACTTTCTAAAGATCGTAGCACAAAAGATCAGTTGACTGCAAGAACCATTTACTTGCAAAGTCATCTGAGCCAACAATTTTGTATTATGCATTATTTGCATAGCTGAAGACAGATTAGATAATTAGAAATTAGCCTATAACCGACCACATATTTTAACCACGTATTAGTTTAGCCCAAACTTAATATGGCCATTGAATAAACTGTATTCGTAAATTTTAATGCGGTCTGTGAAGTATCTTTCAAAAGCATTAGCAGATCATATTACTCATGCATAAGCTTTTAATTATTTGGTCATTATATCATTTGATCTTTGTCGAGTTAAAATCTTGGTATATTCTTTTATTATGTCTTTCATGATTTCTTATTATGCAGTGAATTAATTATTTATGGCTGCCACCACTTGACAGGGACTGAACAATTCTCCCCAACCTGCAAAAACGAAAGTACCATTTTGACCAAAACACTAATTTCGTCAATAAAACCCCATCAAAGAACCATAAAACCCTCCACCTAATTGTATGAAAGTTCCTGCAGGCCCAAAATTTAATTAAAATGGCCACCAAAACACTCCCAGAAAACTTGGTAAGCTAATCAAACCAATGTCCCACTTTTTACTCTCTCCCCCTCTCTGTATGTGCATGTTCTTTACGGTGAAACAAAAGAAGGCTATAATTTTTTCCTTTAAAATATACCGCTTAAGATTTAGTTCTTCCCTAAAACTATGGTCCCGATTTCAATCTTTTTGCACTCTGTGCCCCTAAGATGTTACCAGCTCCCCACTGAGCTGAAACATCGTGCTGAAAGGGGCAATTGGAACCATTTCGGCACCCTTTTGAGCTTTTAAAATATATGCATGGTTTCTGGATTTTGTGTTTCACTTCTCCTTGTTTAAAGTTAGGTACCGGTTTCAAATCGTGGAGATAACTATGACGAATACCTATGTGTGAGTCCTGCATATCTTGCTTATCTGCCCCATGTTGCCTGATGAGGTTTTTATAGTAGTTGGCATCCTTTACAGCAAATGCTGATGAACCTGTGCTTAGTTTATAAGGCAATGTACTAGCAGGGGATTGCACCGGATTCACAACAGCATGCAAGTTCCTGGTAAGAGATGGCACTGGACCAGTGCTTAATTCACCAGCCATTGCAGCGGCTCGCTTTGGCCCAGATGCCAGAGCTGTATCTTGCTGAGGCTGAGTATTTAATGCAGGGGAAATACCACCTGACACATGGTGAATTTGTTTGCTAACAGACCTGGGTATATGAGATGCAGGTGTATTTGTGAGCAATGAAACTGAGGGTGTTCCTGGCTTACCAGATAAAGGCCTAGACAATGGAACTGATGCAGTGACTGGATTATCATGAGCCGGAGAGAACACTGAGACTGATGGAACTGCAGGCACTGACCTAGTGGATGATTTGTCAGGTGTAGGACTCAATACTGAAACTGATGGATATGTAGTTTTCAGACCAAAAGGCAATGAACCCACTGCACTTGTAGGTGTAGCCCCCGAAGCTTTCACATCAGATATAGACAACAGAACTGGAGTGTCAGGCTTAACACCAGGAGTTGTATCCACAGTACTTGTGGAAGCACTTGTGGTGGTTGCTGCAGTTCTATGTTCATTAATCAACTTGTCGAGCATTTTGGGATCATTAAATATTTTAACCAGTAAATCCATATCAATCGGGGATCCCTGCTCTGAACTCCTCATAATGGTTGCAACAACCGAAGCTGCCAAATCAGCTTCCATACCGAAAGATACCCCCCCACCCAAGGGGATCCCTGTACAGGGATCCGAGGAATCAGTATAAAAGGCATTTGAGGGTGAACGAATGGAAGTTTCAGCAGATACATATTGCAGAGGGTTATTCGGCTGCACATTGGGGAAAGGGTTCCCAGCTACTGCCACTTCAGGTAAAATATCCACAGGTTCTTCCTCTTCAATGGGAATGATAGGGATGAGGGGAGTATCGTCATCATCATAATCTTCCTCTTCTACGTCCAAAGAGACAGAAGGGCTAAACACCCAATCCCAACTCAACAATATTAGTGACTGGAAAAAAAAAAGTACCACAAGACTTTCTACACTAAGGTGAGACATTTTACCTAGGAGGAATGGCTGAAAGACGGGGATAAACAGCTTCAAGCACCCTATTTTCTCTCGCTTTCTGATTTTCTTTCTCCCTGCTTTCTTCACCCGCCACAACACGCCATTCAGGATTGAGAATAAACTGTAAAAAAAAAATACAGAAACCGATATAGTAATAGAACAATGATAACATACCAGTTGAAGAAAATGGTTAAGAAAACAATAAATATTCAACAAGGTTAGTCACATGCAAAACGAGATTCTAAATAACATGTAACAGACTTACCGGCGGAGCACATTCCCATTTTATCTGGGAAATGCAGGACAAATCAACTCTTGTTTGTTTTAGGAAATGACTGCTTTCAAACCCAGGGGGCAAATCGGTATGATCATTAATGGCGGAATTTGAATTTAGCATCGATGTCTTTACTTGAAGATGATCTTGCGAATGTTGGCCTACTTTTGAGGGGAAATCGTCAGACAAAAACAATTTCACCTGTTAGGACACAATCATTAGTGTTACAAAAGAGGAGGTGGTATTCATCATAAATAGGTTGACTAAAAGTTGTATCACTGCATAAATAAAGAAACAATGTATAAATACACAATCAAAAAAATACTGATATGTTAGAGCCTCGTGAGACGAATACATCTAGAAATCGTACGATAAGAAATTCACCAATAACAACATCCTAGAGTTTAAAGAGAATACATTATTAGAACTACAATCCCATCCAAAACCCAAAAACAAAGAACAATATCAGCTATTGCAAACGTTAGGTAAGCAGTTAGTTACTGAGAGAACAAAATGAACAGAGACTCTAATCAATCAACTGCTACCCATTTCCTGAAAAGGTTCGCTTTTAGATCATTAATCAAAACCATAAGCCAAATTGACATTTCAAACAAATAAGAATATTTTAATTCCAGTAATGATTCTATTTATCTCACTTCTACCTCAGAATTGATTAAAAGACTCCGATGAGAACAATTTTTCATGGCTAGGACACATTAAAACAATCATATTATTTAGCGGAAAAGCATTCAATAAAACCAGTAATAAAACAGAAATATCCAACCTAGTCCTATTGAATGCAAAAGGCAAAAACTAGAAGCAATTAAAAAAATAACCAAAGTCTTTCAATTCCAATGTTGAAATCAACCAAATCTAAACCAAACCAAATTCTTTCAATTCTAATGTTGAAATAAACCAAATCAAACTTACTCCCCATCTTCACAATTGTGAGTGATTAACAACTACGGAGTAAATAACAAAAGCCTTATTCTACTAAGTGAGATTGGTTACATGAATCACATGATATCTTCGGATAATTAGACTATAGTAGGATTTCCATCCAAAGACAAAATGCCATTTTACAGCTTCAAGTGGAAAGAGTGCTTACACTTTGTTTAGAGTTAAGAAGGATTGACATGGAAAAAAATGGATTGCAAAGGAAAATAGAAATGAAAAGGATTATTTACATTGGACCCACCAAAAATGATTTCCATCAAACCAAATTTGTTGCACTAACATAATATTTCATCTATGTCATCCACGAATCACCCAATTCCTCAACTTTGGAAAATTGAAAACACTCCTCCAACAACACCTAATCAGCCACAAATACAGCCACTACCGTCCACCAGCTACTCACAAAACCACACCACTTTTAGTCAAAGGAGCACTATCAAACAAATTTGCTCTTCAAATATATGAAGCAAATGACACTAAGAAAGGTTTTAAAACACAGATCAATTATCAATGGGTTACTAGTTGAATCAGAGGGTTAATTGTTGAACTACATGAACCAATAACAAAATAAATGCATTGGTCAAGTGGTAACTTGTAAAATTCATGTTGTTCAGAGATGGAACGTGGCTTTCATCCCTTTTCACAAACCTTAAAGTTTGACTTTACCATTCAACATCATGTCAGCATTAAAAATATGTGACCAATCTGAATAACAGGTCACCCCCATAACTTCTCTGTTTCAACTGTAAAAGTACCAATTTACATCGGTTCATTCACATGGTGAACCTAATAAGTAGCTTAGACCAATAATACTACCTATTCTCATTCCATCTATTTGACACAATCAGTCCGAACCAGGTTTTACAACACTAACACTAGTTTCAACACTTTGACATGGCTAATGTAAGGATAGAACAAACCCACTACACATAAAAAGTTAAACATACATAGCATAAAACATGAAAAACATCAAGATTAGTATATTTACCTTCCTATGAAGGTACCCTAGCAAATATTTCAAACCATATGGACACCACTAAAACACTTTGGTATATAGTTTGGACACTATTCTTATTATCATTCTAATTGCTCAATTTTGTTATAGGTCAAATGATATACAAGACAGGCGTAACGTTCGTGATAAGGCTTCTGAAATTAGTATTAGTTGGACAATTTTTTTGGTTTGTGACCATGAAAAAATTGCATCTGTTTCTAGTAATACAACATCAAATTCATGGTTCAATATTCGGCCAAATTACAATAAGTGAAAACAGAAATAAAAGAAAAGGTTTTCTCAAACTAAATAGACTCTAGTTTCTACCAAAAATACTATACTTTCTATGTTA
Organism: Vigna radiata var. radiata; assembly: GCF_000741045.1. Taxonomy (NCBI): domain Eukaryota; kingdom Viridiplantae; phylum Streptophyta; class Magnoliopsida; order Fabales; family Fabaceae; genus Vigna; species Vigna radiata. The sequence goes on along the minus strand of NC_028357.1, from coordinate 2,176,731 downwards.
ATCGTTTAAGAAAAAGTGGGTCAAGGAAGGGCTGAAGCACATCATCAACGGAGACCTTCTTCCTCTCCTGTTTTGCTAGAAATAAAGAGGGCTGAAGCACCAAAGCACATCATATGCCACTTTGATCTCCATGAACTGCTGGACATGAGTAGTATCAACAGTGTGGTCGCAAGGGCAACAACAGAGATAGACAGGAAGTGAAGACTCGCTGATGCTGTGTAACACATGAGTAGGATCCCAGGTAGCAGAGCACGATGACAATGAGAACAATGACGAGGTCTAGGCTGTACAAATGCAGCCATTATGTTTGTGAATTCGAAACAGCGGCAAAGACAACATGCATACAAATTCGTGCATAGAAGTTGAAAGCAGCGAATAGTGCCACTATATTAGCAGTATTGAATGGTGCAGCAGCCACCGGAAGCAACACACAAGCTTTTGCACATTTGCAGTGTGATTTTATATTATTGCACCTCTATTTAACACTACTTCTCAACTTTGTTTCAGAGCACTTCTCCTGGCTACTTGTTCTGTATCATTGTGCTTATCATTGTTATTGAGTTATTGTTATCAGTTATTCTTTGACAGCTGAACTGTGTCCTTAAGCTATGGTTTTTAAAGTACTGATGAATTTGTCTTACATCTTGAGTATTTTTCAGGTTTAAGGATTAGACATTATATAAATTAATATAACTTTTATGTATCTTTAGTGTAACATTTTTGGGGTAATCAACTGTTTGCAATTGCATTCCAAGATTAACATCTGTCATGAACAAATTGCAACAAACTTTGATGAAATCTTAAGATATGGCTACCAGTACAAAAAATATTAGTTGTATACATCCATGCAAATGTTGGATTAACAAAGTTCAAAGAATTGTTTACTTTGAGAAAATATTCTACTTCTTGTACCAGAAATAATTACAAATGTAAATCATATTAGTTTTATTTAATTTCTATTGTCAAATATTTCTATCATAAAACAATGTACAAGTCTTCTTATGTTAAACAACGTATAGGCCTTTATTTGGTGTTAAACAATGTATAAGTCTTTGCAAACAATAAACAAGACGACCATTTTCTAACTATTTACGAAAACAAAATATGAAAGTGAAAAATCCTTTTGTCAAACCAAACAAGTCCTTATTTACCATCGAAAGAGAAGTACTAGACCCAAGATTATCAAATAAAGGACAAAGGAAACTTCACAGATTTTAATCTGTAAAAACATTTCGAAGTTTAGGGTCATGTCATCAACTTCTGCAACTTTCAGATCAACTGCAACACTCAAACTCTTTGGTGTGTCATCATCAACTCCCAAATTATAACGCAAATACATCTTAACCAACAGTTCCGGAGGACTGACTTATTCAACTTTCAAAGTTTTCTTTTGAAACAACACTTGCTTATATTCACAAGTATCAGTAATTAAGATTTATAGTTTACATTGAGAGGTTTTACCGAAATTTAATTAATCATAGTTTCAATTTTCTGTAATCTAGTATCAATGGACTTAATGTACACTTAAAGTAATGAATTTTTTAAAACGTACCATTTAGGTTGTAATTTTTTCCAGTGAGTTTATCCAAGGGTGCTCTTCCTTATTCTTATCCTTACTTATTTTCTACTCATGATGATTTCCAAATTTTCTTTAGGTTTTAATTTTTTTCAGTGAGGTTATCAAAGAGTGCTCTTCCTTATTCTTACTTATTTTCTTCTCATGATGATTTCCAAATTTTCTGTAGTGACGCACCATTGAAGAACTTTAAACATCTTAAAACCTAAATCGAAAAATTTTCCATTGAAGTTTTCTCTCGGTATTTCTTATTTACTCTTTCTCTCATTATTCTCGTTCTCACAATTTCGAATTTTTCTGTAAACAAGTATTATTAAACATTCATCATCCATTGAAATTAATGAGACTTTTAAAACATTTTAAAGTTTTCCACGGAAGATCTCAACGAGTAGTCTTCCTTATTGTATTTCTTCTTATTTCCCGTTTACGTATAGACGCATTTAATTAACCAAAATTTTAAAACAAATTAACAAGATTGTAATTTATTCAATGAAACTTTCTTTTTCATTCTCTTCCTCTTCTCAGTATCATTATTATAAATTTTTCTATTATTGTTAAGATCGTCATTTTCCTTATAGTTATTAAAGATTATCATTATCCTTATTATTATTGTTATTATTTTAATAATTTAATAATAAATAATATACATTATTATTATTATTATTATTATTGACAGCAGTGACCCCTGTTTCTTGGATAGCAGCCTGTGCATAAAATGTCAGGAATCATCGCAGAAAACAAAAGCGAAACACAAAACTCAAACCAAATAGGGCGTATGAACGAACGACATCGCACACAGCGACAGCAAAGGAGAAGGATTTGAATAAACGACAACAAATCACTAACAAAAAACTTGGCTAAAACAGAGAATCTTGGAAAAAAGATCGTCAAATGTATATACCTGACACAGGTTCCCTCCAGTGGCCCACGAAACCCGGTTGGATTTCCTTGCTCGCTTCATATTAAATCCCGAATCAAAGTTAAAAAACACTCAGATGCATAAGAGCTAGGTTAATATGAGAAAAGTAAAATCAAAATCATTAACCAAGGAACGCGTCGCCTTTCTATAACGACTCACTCGGCATAGAAAGAGAGAGAGAGAGAGAGAGAGAGAGAGAGAAGAGAGAGGGAGAGATTTGAAAGGGAAAACCCTAGAAAGAAAGAGTGGCGTTTCGGGGGAGGTGGTTATCCTTATATAGAGTTTGACGGTGAGGGTGAGGGTGAACGGGGCGTGAGATTAGGAAAATCTAGGGAGAGGGTGATGGTGGCTTGTGTTGGCAGTGACAGCGCATAGATGCAACACTGACGAAACGATACCTTCGAGTGGTGTGGTTGCGTGGGTTGGATTGGGCCCAATTCGATTTCAAACAAAACCGCGGTGCCAACCGGATACGACCAATGCGCTTTTTAGCTCTCTTTTTTATTTTTTAATATAAATTAAACCTTTGCTTTTGAAACCGACGTATGTGATTAGAGATGATAATCTTAGATAAAGAACATGAATGAATTGCTTTACGTCTCTTTCTTCGAACCCTAACCATCTCTCTTGGTTTATATTATAATAATATATGCCCTTGTATACTTTTCTTGTTCTCATAGTTTTTTTTCTTTATTTACAATAATATAGCTTTATTATGTACCTTTAGATATAATATATGTGTTTACCCCGCGACTAAGGTTAAGCCTAAAGCAATTGGATAAGTATAATCGAATTTTTTTATATTAAATAACATTTAAATTATTTATTTTTGTTTCTGATGATCAAACACAATCCAAACTGTTTCTTCAATACATCTTCTAAGATCTTTCGCGCTCTTCCACCGATTGATTGTGATCTGTAAATTAGTACTTCGACGCTCAAATCAGTAAGATCACCGTGAAATCAGTATAAATGTGATTGGAGCAAAAGTAAAACACCTGACTAACATTCCTATATTTATAGACATCAGGTTCAAGTAATAGGCATTAGCTTCCTATAATCGCTGCCCTCGCTGCCCCGCACTCTGCAAGATTCGCTCATCACTTGTAACCGCAACTGCCTCATCACTTGTAACCGCCACATCGTGCTCGGGATATTCGCTCCATTAACCGATCGGTCTGATGACCCAACTGATCGACCCCATCACCTCTTCCTCTTATGTGATTATCATTTAATTCACTCATTTTCACCTCGTCAGTCACCTCCTTATACTACATAAGTCCGGCCACCTCCTTATACTACAAATTTATTTCCTATATATTTTAATATTAATAAAAATATATGTTTGAAGTCTTTAATTCCATATATATTTTAAAGTTAATTTCACGATGCAAGCTCTATGTGTCTAATTCTATGCACTAATCAATATCTATATAGTTGATTCAATTTGTATTCCTAGGACGAGGTGAACTTGAAATTCGGATAATTACAAGGTTTGGGACATACATATTGTATCTTATTTGTTAAAAAAATATACTTCAATATCTCTTAAAAAATTAAGGTTTGATGGTCACATATGACCCTTTCAAGTCTTTATATAACGGGTGTCGTGGTAGTGTGTCATTATCAATTTTTAAATAATATACTTACATTATGCAATCACTGATTAAAAAATAAAGTGCATGCAATTTTCTTCTAAAGCCTACACGTGTGTTGTTAGAAAAGTAGGATAGGCTTGTTAAAAGAAGAGGGGTAATTTAGTTTTAAAACCTTCTTTTTTACAAAATATTCTCCTTTTTTTAATATTTTTAAAACAGAATGCAATTAAATTTGAAAAACTAAGTTTGGTAAAGATTGATAACAATACAACTAAATAAGAGCAAGAGTAAAAAAAACACGAGATAATTTTATAATTATTTATATCACTACTGATCATGCAGTGTCAATTTTTTAACCTTAACAATATTACTTACTCTATAAAAAAAAAAGTTCATATAATAAATCAACAATTACAATTATAAGACCATGATAAATTAATTATTAACTCACTCATTAGTTATCACAAAGGATATCAAACATTTAACAAAACTCTAGATATTGAAGATAATATTTCGCACGTAAAAATTCATCTATTATCCATTCTATTATTTGCTTAAAAAAAATCCATGCATTTTTTAAATTTTTAAGTATCTATGAATATTACCCAAAAATCATAAGCCACCACAAATACAAGATCCGTCATAGCTCGACTATCATTTTAAAGTCCGAACGATTCAAGTTTAAATTCCGGTATTTTTTTTTAAAAATATTTTATAAGTTTTAAATAATATTCAAATAAAAATGCAAAAAAAAGTACTTAAAACATACATCCAAATAGAAATTATTTATAAAATAATTCTTATGAAATTGAGATTCCTTATAAGATTTACTTTTTTTACTCAATATTTTCATTTCGGCCACTTAATTCATGAAACAAATAACACAAAAATAAAGTCATCAATAAATGACATAATGACACTAATAGTAAAATTAGAATGAAATATTAAAAATAAAACTACGAACATCATCATCAATTATGAAGTTTTATCTTGTCCACTTTCGATTTTGAAAAGCTTCAAAATGAAAATCAATTCATTCATTGTAACAAGTAATTTGAATGAATATAAATATATATTTTGAAGTATTAATTTAACTTTTATGTCAACCCATAGTCATTTTGAACATACAATAATGTCTCTAAAGTATATGGGTGCAATCTACTACAATGTGGAGTAAGAAATCGATCACCAATATTAAGTGAAGACTAAAATAGATAGAAAAGCAACTATTGATATAGAAATGGGTAGAAAGTCTCTTGCGATCATTTGCAAGATTGAATATCTCAACCTAATATCTTCTTTAGAGACCCCAACATTAATAACAACCTCAATAAATCAACAAATTTCATTATTTAAAACATAAATATAATATACAATACATTAGACAAACACATTCCTCAAATAGCCAACTACTTACCGTACCCTTAGCCAAAGCACTCCTGATGAACTTCTCACCAATATTGATACCAATCCAGTTCAACATCCTTGGGAATTGTTTTTCTCAACTATCTACCTTGAGTTTGACGTCACAGAATGGTGAAAAAACCAAACTTGCAAAATATAAAAAAAATCCACATCATACCTCATAAAAAAAGCAAAACAAACAATTGCATTTCAAGAACAAGTAAATACAAAACATGTACCTGCAACAGGTAAGCACATCCAATAACATGAAAGTGAGTTCTACTTCTTTCATTCTTCATTGTTGTTGAAGCAGTACATAAACCATGTACTAAAAAACTAAACTACCCAGTTGTGGTTACCCGCACACTCCAACTCCTCGACAAGGTCAAAAATAATTGGAAAAACTATTTCAATTCGATTGGGAAGCAAAAACTCCTATATTCCTACCAATATATACAAGTTGTTGAAATGTTCTATAGGAAAATTTTCATGTTCCTCCAACAAGAATTCATATACCATTTTAACATTTACTTTTCATTCACGAAAGTAATTCCTACACACACTATGAACACCAACTTTATTTAAATCTATTACTTTTCTAACCACAGGCAACCCTGACGCTAAACATACATTGATTCATTAAATTCAACATTTTATCCCTAAAATAAAACCATCCATGTTATTAACCCATCTACCACATAACTTGGATAACAAATTTCTAATTATCTTAATAGACTTTGGCAACCATAATAACCAACCAAAGACATTGTTCTTAATATAACGCTTTTGTTCACTACTCAACCTTTGGTTCAAACCCCCAATGAACTTCGTCTTACATGAGTGTCTAAAACCTAACTGCATACAAAAGTATGTTATCTATTTAAATACAAAAAAACTAAACTTTTTGGAAATATAATAAAACCCCACATACCTTCTTTTTGTCATGACAAACTTCACTCTGTTCACCAACTTTCTTCGTTGCAATAATACCTACAGTACAGCAAATAAGGTCTACAAAATCAGAATAACACCTAAAAAACAGAACAACCCCAAAATGATAAAAAAAATTGAAAAACAAGTTAAACTCACCGAACAAGAACAAAGGGTAACCTAAACGAATGGCGAAAAGCTACAAAACTCACGTCAATGATGGTTTTGGCCTTCAACAGTGCTTCGAAATGACGGAAGGTTAGACTTAAACGATAGTGAATACAAGTTCGATCAACAATAACAATTTAATGAACAACAATTTATGAGTGAACGATGATTTCTAAGTGAATGGAGGTTTTTGGGTGAACGACGATATCTCTCACCTCAGAAATCAAATTTTTGAATTCTAAAAATTTAAACCTGAAAAAAAAAACTCTCAAATTCTAAATTCATCTATTTTCATGTCATTTTTTTTAAAAGTGTCCAAATAGACTAATCACATGTAGACACATATCAAAGTTAAAAAGTTGTCAAAATTTAAAGTTAAAATATCACTGTCGCTTTACAAGTTAACTAACAACTCTCAGTATTAAAAAAGTATTTTCGAACTTTCAAAAAAAAATCAAATTTGATTTTATTAACTTTGAATGTGATAACTAAGTTGTATATCTTATGATTTAATGGATTACAATTTACTTTAATCCACGGAAACCGTTCAAACAAAATCACGCGCAAAACTGTAGCATTTTAATCTTTTAAAACACACTTTAAATATGTTTAAAAACACTCAAGATAATACTTTAAGTTATTTTTATCTATTAAGTGTTGTTTTACTCTATTATATTATATTATATATTTGAAAAAGATTAAATGATATTAACAAATTAAATTGTACTTTTAATTGACTAAATTTTTAATCATTGCAAACACAATAGAACCCTTGAATGTATTAAAAATAATTTTAATCTATTCAAGCATTACCTATTCACTCTCAAGACTTTAAAATACTTATATTACGCCTCAATTTAAGATAAACACTAAAATAAATGTTTAAACACTTGTATCATCTTCAATCTTTTCCAACCACAAAATTACTATAATATAATTATAATAAATTTAGAAAATCAAGCCTAATAAGAATAAATTCACACAATCGCGATAACATTTATGTTTTTCTACTAATTTACAGAAATACCAATATTAATTAAGAGTACATAAAAGTAAATCGACGCACGTAGTGTTAAGAAAATTAAAAATAAAACATTAAAATTACACGTAGACCGATAAGCAAAATTTAAGCAGCAAGATTATAAAAGGAAATTCTCGTCATTTTGAAGCATTGGAAACTGGTAACTTTACTTCAGTTCTGGTTACGTAGGTTTAGTTCTCGTTCATTGGATCAACGACGATTGATTCATTATTGAATAATTTCGACCATGAGAACACGAAATGCTGATCCCGCTTCCAAATCCGCAACCCCTAAGAAGACGCCACCGCCGAGGAAATCCCCTGCGGCGAAGCGCACACCCGCCACCAAAACCAGAAGCACAAAGAAGAAAGAGGTCTCACCCGCAACCGATTCCAAAACTGATCAATCTCCTGGTAAGCCTTTTTTTTTCTTCTGTTTCCGAAGCTTAGTATGAGAGGAAAGAAAATAAAGACTCAGACTGAAAACCCTATGTTCATGATTTCATGTCTGTTTCAACTATGACGTAGTAATTGGGGAATTCATGTTTTATTTTATGGTTTTGCTGTAATTTCAAGTTATTTATTTCTTTTAGGGCTGTCTTTGTTTGAGACTGTTGATTATTTTTCGGTGCTATTTTCTTAACCTTATCCCTGGGTGAAATTTATGACAGTGGAGCAGAAACCGGTAGCTAGTGGTAGCAGTACAAAAACTTCGAAAAAAAGGGCTCCAGGGAGACCTAGAGTTAAAGCAATTGATACTCCGAATTTGGAAGAACAACGTGAGGCAGTAGCTGATGAAACTCCTATTGAAGACAAAACCGAGGCTGCAGAAAAAGTGGAGGATGTTGAAGTTGCTGATACAACTAATATTGAGGTCGAGAAAGAGGGGGAACAAGGTGTTGGGTTTTCTGAAGAGAAGGAACAGAAGTGGATGGAAGTGGATGAACCTGTTGTTGAAAAGGGGAATGACATAATGGAAGTTGAAGTAACTGCTTCACAGGATGTTTCTGTTTCTTTTCAGCGACTACGACGGCCCATTATGGACCTCAATATATCTGCAGATAATGAAGATTGTATTGGTGAAAAGGAGGGAGAGAAAGCAAAGGAAGTGTTCAAAGATCAAGAGGGGGACAAAGGAAAGGAGAAGTTGAAAGAACAGGAAGGAGATGGAGGGAAGGAAGAGGTGAAAGTGCATGAAGGGGACAAAGGAGAGGAAGAGTTGAAAGAACTGGAAGGAGACAAAGGAATGGAAGAGTTGAAAGAACTGGATGGGGAGAAAGAAAAGGAAGAGTTGAAAGAACATGAAGGGCAGAAAGGTAAGGAGGAATTGCTAGAACGGGAAGGAGAGAAAGGTAAAGAAGAGACGATAGAACAAGAAGGACATAAAGTTCAGGTTGAATTGAAAGAACAGGAAGTAGAAAAAGGGAAGTTGAAAGAGCAGGATCCAGAGAAAGCAGAGGGAGAGGAAACAAACCTTTTTGGACATGAAGAGAACACTGAGTCGCTTGGTCTAGAAGTGAAAGCCCCGGTGCAAACAGAAGGTGCTAATCCCATTAAAGATGATGGTGAAGGACCCAAGAGTGGTAAAAAGTTAGATCTTCGAGGACAAGGGGAGGTGGAGCTTGCTGAAGAAGATCCGGAGGAAGATCCAGAAGAAGATCCAGAAGAACCTCTAGATGAAATTGGGACTTTGGAGGAGGAACATAGGGAATTGGAGGCCATTGCAAATCAGCGAAAGATTAAAAAAGAGCATGAGATCTTTGTTGGTGGGTTGGATCGTGATGCTACAGAGGAAGATCTGAGAAAGGTTTTCCAGAGGATGGGGGAGATACTTGAAGTCAGGTTGCATAAAAATTCTTCAACAAATAAAAACAAGGGCTATGCTTTTGTGAAGTTTGCTAATAAGGAGCATGCTAAGAAAGCTTTGTCTGAAATGAAGAACCCTGTTGTATGTTTATATTATATCTGATTGTTTTCTTCTTTGACTTTACAATCTTTTCTTTCTTTTGCGCTATGTTTTTACCGCCCATTGTTTACAGATACGTGGTAAACGGTGTGGCACTGCACCTAGTGAGGATAATGACACATTATTCTTGGGAAATATTTGCAATACTTGGACAAAAGAAGCTGTAAGTTTAGACATGTTTTTTCTGTTGCAAGTGTTTACTTCCCTGGCGTGTTAACTTATTTCTTAATATATGGGTGGCAGATTAGACAGAAGCTGAAGGACTATGGTATTGAAGGGGTTGAAAACATTACGCTTGTCCTAGATGTTCAACATGAGGGCTTGAGCCGGGGTTTTGCATTTGTAGAGTTCTCTTGTCATGCAGATGCCATGCTTGCATATAAGAGGCTTCAAAAGCCTGATGTTATCTTTGGCCATGCTGAACGAACTGCCAAGGTAGCCTTTGCTGAACCCATGCGTGAACCTGACCCAGAGATAATGGCACAGGTGAAGTCTGTGTTTATTAATGGTCTCCCTCCACACTGGGACGAAGATCATGTGAGGGAGCTATTCAAATCTTATGGTGAAATTGTAAGAATCGTCTTAGCACGGAATATGTCTACTGCTAAGAGGAAGGATTATGGATTTGTTGATTTTTTTACACACGAAGCTGCTGTAGCTTGTGTTGATGGTGTAAATAAATCAGAAATGGGTGATGCGGCATCAAAGGTATTCACTCTTGCTTTTTACTTGACCCTGAGTTTATATGCGTACAAAATTATTCTCATTTTTCAGTGGTTTCCCTTCTGCCGGTTTTTAGAACGTAGGGAATATCAACTTCAACTGCATTATTTTTAAACTATACTACCTCCCATCTTATTTTGTAGGCAAAAAAGAAAACACTTTTTTTGTTCTCAAATATAAGCAAATTTTAACTACTTTTACTTCATGTAATGATATTTTTCCTAAAATATCCTAACTTATAATGTTTGACTTTTCTTTCCAACATCATAATATTTATTTTTTATTTTAGAGGAAAGACATTTTAGGAAGAATATTAAGCAATTTGTTAAGTTTAATGTACTCCACTGGTTTTCTTAATATGTGTGAAGTTAGTTTTTTTGTTTATATACGAGAAGGAAGTAGTGTATTGGAAGAAATTTGCTTTCAATAATTTAGGTTTCAATTTATGTGTTAAAAACTCGAGCAGAGTCTATGTTCGTGTTTGGTTCAATTTATTTTGGAGAAATAATATTTGTTTAGACAGTTTTTGAAAAATAAGGGGTATTTCCTTAGAAATAGTATGAATCAAACGTGTGCCTTAACTCTTGCAACATTTATAGACGCGACTTATACTTGTATCAAGTTTACATCATACAAAATTGGCATTTAGAAAACCTAATGATCTAAAAGCTTTATTTTTATTTTTTTAATTTCTTTAACTTTTTTTTAATTAATGTTCAATTCTATTGAATTTTTTATTGTTTATTTCTTTTAAAATACTGTTAAAAAATATACAAGAATTAGAAAAATTTCATTATTTGTAATCAGTTTTTAGATTTTTTTATTAGTATTATATGTATGTGTGTGTGTGTGCATATATATATATATATATATATAGTTTGAATATCTTTTTGACATTTTTAAAAATTAAAAGTTTTAATTATGTGATTTTAATATTCTTTTATTTATAAAATAATTTTATGTAAATTAAATTAATTTGTGTACTTTCTTATAAATAGCTTAATTATTTTTTAATTATTTTTCCAGAAGATTTTTAGCTGGAAAGATATTTCCATGTAAAAAAAATAAAATTAAGAACTAGTTTATGATATTTTTTAAGATTTGATTTTCACTGTTAACTTAAAAGCTAATTTTGATGTTAAAAGAATAACTAGGAGAAACATAAACTGAGTAAATTCTTATGAGTTTGAGTCAAGTCTATGGAAGTGTTGCAAATTTTGGTAAACTTGAGTATGGCAACCTTGCTTGTTCTTAAATCTTTAGGAATCAATGCGTTCATCTTGCATCTTCTTAGGTCTCAAAGTCTTTTTGTTGGAATTGTTTAACTTTTTGAATTAGTTAGCTTGTTAGAATAGGTTAACTTCTCGTTTTTGTATTATCTATCTGTCGCATGTTTCAGTTGCTGATATCTTCATTGAATATCTCTGATGTAAGTATCCTTATAAATATATGACTAAGCTAAGATGATTCTTTTAGGCATTCATTCTATTTTCACTCTCAAGTTGGTGTGGGTTAACCCTGCATTGATTGTCAGTGTCTAATGAGTCTGTCATGGTTACCCTTGCTTTCTGCTCTGAGAAAAACCAGGTCATGTTTGTCTCGTCAAGCAACACAAAACCCCATGTCCACCATTGCTTTCTGCTGCCATTGCGGGCTGCTGTAGTTCTTTCCAACAAGCATCAAGTTTGGATCATCTTTTTATTTGACTCCAGAACCCAACTAACTCGAAGGACAATTCCTCCTCACGTGTCACCACATGCATTCTCTTTGAACGACTCACCTAGGTGCATGCTGTCCACATGCAGCCTTTTGGGAATGACATTGTGCTTCCATTGTTGCCTTCACTGACCTCTGTAGTCTCTATTCCAACTGCCTTTTTCTCATTTCACTCTCGGTTGGTGTTTAGATCCTCATGAACACGTTGAATGCTTATTTTTTACCCTTGTCTTCTCTTTCTCTGGTATGAAATGGAATCTGGACCTATCCACTCCTTGTATGGGTTCCCCACAATTACTTTAGGAAAGCTTAATGGTGAAAATCATCTATCTAGGCTTCCATTTGTTGAACTTTGGTTTTTGGCCACGGTTTCTATGATCACATGGAAGATGATTGCAAAATACCACTAACTAGACAAGGTTGGCCGGGGGAATAAGATAGATTTTCAGCTTTCTGCACTGTTATGGCAATCTATGGAACCCAATATATTGGAAATTGGAAACTCTTAGAGCATTCAAAGCTAGTAACTCCTTTTGGAAGAGGGCTAAAAGTATTTTTTGCAAATGGTATTTAATGCCTATATGATTTTGGTCATAAATTGGTATCTCAAACAAAATTACCACATGACTTCCTTTATCGCAAATGTCCAGTTAGTTGTTAAGGAGTTGAAGTTGTTCTCATAAGTTGATTCTTCAGAAGAGATTAAGAAGTTAGATAAGTTTTAGATGATTATGATCATTCGTGACATGAACCCATATTTTGATTATGTTCAAGACCAAATCTTAGTTGCTTAACCATAAACTCATGAATTTAAGAGTTTATTCGCCTGGTCTGAGTTGACTTGCTTGCAAATCTGTTTTTTAGTGGACTTAGATTAAACTTGGATCATACTTGGTAAACTTGGAGTAGGCTTACAAGTTCCAGTCATGTGAAGGGATCATGTTGTTTGGCCATGTGTTGCGTTTGGAATGCAGTGTTTCAAAATATGAAGGCACATTTCGTTCTTCAACTCTTATGTTCACACTCTTTCTTACATTTGCAATCTTCTTGAATAGTGCATCTTTTCCCACTATGTGTCACACATCTTCTCAGAACACCTTGTCACGTATGCTTAGCTACCATGTTGCATCTTCTTAGACCATCGTGCATGCTTTTTTGTTGTAGCTCTTCTCCGATTGCACCTCTCCTTTAACCGCTCCTCTTCTCTGTTTGTGTGCTTCGTTTCTGAAGTGTTAAGTTCCTTCTCTAGTTGCAAAATTTGTTCATTTTTGTTTCGTTGTTCAGTTTAACGGTATTGTCTTGTTCCTCTTTGCAACGTTTTATTTATTTGTTCAGTTAGTGTTTAGTTTTGTTTGATTCTTAACTTTTCTTATTCTTTCTATTTCATGGTTAGTTGTTCAGGATTTCAAAATGTCCAAAAGTGGATCTAGTTCAACTTCTTTTGATGCGAACGATGAGGCATCTTCACTTTGTAGACCTAGAAGACATTTTTCTGTTTAGTTACTTAATTGTTATTGCCTTAAGAACTTATGTTTTGGAATTGTATGGACTTATCTTTTTGGTGTAGTTTGAGCTTATACAATAGTCATTTGCATTACTAAACTCAGTTATTTTATAATTATGGAATTTTTGTCTTTTATTTTTGATTAGTTATAGTGTGTTGGTATGTATTATATCTATTTTTTTTCATATAACTTAGACTCTTGAGGGTCTACATAGCTCCCATGAGTCTGCTTAGACTTTGGAATTTGATAACCTTGCCTACTCTTGTTGGCAAAAATCTTCATGATTTTGATTAATCATTTGCCATGGTGTCTACTTGCGAAAGTGGAAATAGAGGAGGACGAAGTGGTCATGTATAATATAGTATTAGTAAGGGAATGGGCCGTGCTTAAGAAAACTATTTCTCTTTACATGGCTTCCTTGGCAAGACAACCGATGTCTCAAATATGAGTAGATTGAATCCAAGTTTTCTAATGAAGAGTAACATGAATAGTTAAGGTTAAAATCTAGCAGCCAAATACAATTTTCCACTTAGTCTAATCTGTCAACAACTTGCATTTCTCAAATCGTGAAAAGTCAAAGTCCATGCATACTTGATTTAGGTGTCTTTGATAATATTTTTGGTAATACTTGATTTCTTCCATTTTAGTATAGTATGAATCGGCTAATTGGCGAAGGATATGAATCTATAGAACTCTAACTTTTTGGCCCTAGATCCCCTACATTATGTTTTGTATCCCCATCTAAACTTTCGCGTGATTGCTTTGGTTATCCTTACTATCAAAATTGAAGAAAATGGTTCCCAACCTTAGCAAACTTAAAGTCAAAGAGGGAATCATGTCAATTAGGAAAGTGTGTTAAATCTTCCTTTTCCAAAAATACCTTAAACAAGATGTAAACTTGTCTTTTCTACAATTCATTCTGCAATTTGGGCTTCAAGTTGAGTAAGATCTTTGGGTTTCAATATTTTGTTACATTTATCAATGAAAATTTTCACTATTCTTGGGTTTATTTAATGAAAGATCAATCTAAACTATTGTCTTTAGTATCTTTCCTTAATGCAATAAAAAACCAGTTTGGCCAACTTATCAAAATTGAGCGATGATAATGCTCATCAGTAATTTTCTTTTGACTTTTCTACTCTTTTAAGTTCATATAATATTTTACATCAGTCCAGTTGATACACAAAAAGTAGACACTTAGTTGAAATTGCTTGTACGTTGTTGATTGGTACTAATATACCAGTTCATCACTGAGGTGATGCTATTCTTAGTTACTGCTTGCTTCCTCATAAATAGAATACCCCCTTCCTTTCTTAACAGTCACAGTCCCTATACTATTCTATTTCTTGATGAACCTTTATTTCATGTTTCTTCTATTTCTTTGTGTGTGTGTGTGTTGTTCATGATGTGTTCTTGGGGTTGGACAAACTCTACAAGAGTTATCAAATGTGTTTTCTTAGACTATTCTTGATGTCATTCTCCATAAACTAAAAATCATCGCATCTCTACAAGTGTTACCTTTTTAAAGGAAATTCCTTTCTTTCTCTTCACTTCAAGATGGTAGTTCGGCATAACAACTCTTACTTATCCCGTTCACTATTATAAGACGTGACTTGTCTTTTGTAGTTGGAGTGGTTTGTCAGCTTATATATGTTCCTTGTCTTGATCATTGGAATGAGGTTATTCACATCTTTAGATACCTTAGAAAGGCCCCAAAACAAGGATTGCTATATGAAGATATGGGAGATGCCCAGTTGATTGAGTATTGGGATGTTGATTGGGGACAAACTCCTATAGATAGGTGTTCCCTCCTAGATATTGTGTTTTCATTGGAGGCAATATTTATTTATTTTTGATAAAACAAGAAACAAAATGTTGTTGCTCATTTTAGTGCCAAAATTTAGTATAGAGTGATGATATCACTCATTTATGAACTCACAGGGATAAAACAATTCCTTTAGGAGCTAAGATTTTATGAAATTCAACAAATGAGCATGTATTATGATAACCAGGCAGCCATTCACATTGCTTCCAACCCTATATTTCATGAGATAACCAAACACATGGAAATTGATAGTCATTTTGTTAAAAAGAGTCGTCCAAGAAAATTTGAATGTAATTTGTCAACTCAACTATTAGCTTGCAAATATTTTGACTAAGTTCTTGAGACGTCAAGTTCAATTTATATGTTCTAAGCTTGATACATACAATTTGTATGTTCCAGCTTAAGGTTAAGTGTCATAATTGTTTAATTGATTTGAATTGGTTAGCTTGTTAGAATAGGATAATTTATCATTTTCCTTTTACCTACCTGTCACCCATGTTTAGGTTGCTTGTATCTTTTTTGACCGTCTCTAATGCAAGGATCCTCATAAATATAATTAACCAAGACATGATTTATCTCTTAAGCATTGTTTCTATTTTCATTCTCAAGTCTTTTAAATAGGTTTGTGAGGTAAATGTTACATTGTTCTCCTTTACATTACCAAACTTCAGTAGAGGTGCCATAGTTCTTAATGCACAGTTTTACCATTGTCCTCATCTTAAGGTTTTTTTATTTTTATTTTTATTTTTTATTTTTTATCTCTCTCCTATCCAAATTCTACAGTAGTGTGCCGAAAGTTGTTGTGTTTGATACTTTTTTGGACACACACTCCTCGGATATGCATTTGTCTCGTGCCCAAAACTGCTGAACTGTGTTCCAATTTTTCCAATGCTTTTCAGATAAAAGTGAGAGCTAGACTTTCAAACCCTCTGCCTAAAACACAGGCTGTCAAAGGTGGTATGTGTGGTGGGTTCCGAATTGGTCATGCTAGGAGTGCAGCCTTTTCAAGACCAGGTAATTTAGGTTTTTCTGACAATTAACTTGGAACCTTAGTTATCTTGTTGAATCCAGTATTAAAATTATCTAATCGCAGTCCCTACTAGAGGGAGGGGGTTTGGACGAGGAAGGCAGCCCTTCAACAACAGGGGAAATTTCAACAGGGATAAGAGTTTCTATCACGGTGGACACAGTCAAATTGGAAGAATGGGTTTTCGGGATGACCTTGATTTTAATATGCATCCAGATTTCCGACAAAGGCAATTTGGTCCACAAGGTTATTTATAGAGATCGTGCTATAGCTTCAGTTCAGGTTTATTTTTTCATGCTTTGGCGTGAAGGTTTGTGTGATATTAATATTTTACTATGTTGTAAATCAGGAGCTGTGAGGGGTGGACATTATGCTGGTACCCGAGCTGCTCCATTTGCTGGACCGACTAGACCTTATCATGACAGAGCATGGTATGGTATGCCTGATGGAGGTCCCAGTGAGCCTATTCCTCCAAGGAGGACCTACTCCCCTGGTGGACAATTTGACATGCCTTTTATGGGAAGACATTTTGATGATCCATATCTATATGATGACAATATGCATGGAATGAAACGTCCGTTTTATATGACTGTAAGATTTTATTTTTTTTAATGTGGTTGTATTTACTATCTTTTTGTTAATTCCATTCACAACTGGAAGATACTAATTAATTTGAATTTATTGTATTCGTGTTCAAGGACCCTGAATCTGATTACATGGGGCCTAATAGACTTCGTCCCCGATTGGATTATGCAGATCCTCCTATATTTCATGGAACTCGTCACCATGGTCGATACCTTTACTCTCTTTTTATCCTTAATCAATTGCTCGATATGGTGAATTATATTCTTGACAACCTTTTTCTTTTTAAATTCTTTTTTGTAGATTCTTTTGGGTCTGGCAGCGGACAGTACCCGCCTGACTACTATGCTTCCGATGTTAGTTAACATTGTCTAACCTATTTTTATTGTTCTTATAATTTAATTGTAATATTATTTACAAATTTTTCTTTGCACGTTACAGTACGGTAGAGGTTCATATTCATCTTATTATGGGGGTGATGGCTCACATGGACATGGATACTATTATTAATGTGATGAATCATTTGGTAAAGATTATTTTGTAGAATTTTACTTTCCAATTTTCTGCAGTGAATTCTCTTCTAATACTTTTTGGGCCTGTATTCTTGTTTAGGTGCATCTGGAATTGTGGGACAGACATCTTCAAATATAAGCTTGCTACTTGAGCATGCAATTCTGAAGTTGCATATTTATTTTACAGTCTTCTCTTACTCCTTTGCCACCTGGTTTGTTTCTTTAAATATCTATATGGATTTGGTCATAGGTGGTATAGACTAAATTGTTTAATGATTGTCGGGTAGGTGGTTGTCTTTCAGGTCCTGGAGTAAGGTATTAATAAGATTATATGGAATGGGCTAGTTTTTCTTGAACAACTTAGGTATGATGAGATCAGGGACTTGTATTTGAGGATGCTTTGTTGAATGAACAATATAAATCTGACTCGTCAAATATAACTTTGATGATCGGAAAGTTTAAAGGACTATTGGAAGAAAAAAACTTAGCCATGATGGATTTATCTTTTTATCAAGTGATAGACAAGGTTTGATATTTGAATATGCATATCGAGGCTCTTGTGGTTCTAATGGACGCCTTTGGAGAGTTTGCTACAGTTCACTTTCATTATTAGGAGCCAATAGTGATCTGAACTGAAAGCTTTACCATATTTTGGAGTTCTTTTGATTGGCTGGGATCCTTCAAGTATTTATTGATATCCATACATAAGCAGCCTTTTTATGGTGAACTTTATGCTTACCGAATTTACTGGAAGACTAGACTAGGGACTAAATACTGTGAAAGGCTGACTTTCATTTGGCATGGTGTTCATGGATAATGCTATGGTTATGGAGCAAATGATATATATTATTGGTTTGGTTCCTTGTGACGCCAAGTTATTACTAATTGGGGTTTCCTTGAGGAGATCTTCATACTAAGTAATTGCTGAAACATGTGAATCATCAATCAAATGGAACATTTTTGTAGTGAGATTATTAGGTTGCTTCTCTTGCTACAGTGTTTTTAGATTTTTTATATTAGTGTGAATAGGTGGACGTTTTATTGAAACGAATTGTGAAGCTCCAGTCATATGAAACTTTGGAAAAATGTTCTCTTTCTGTGGTTTTTTTTAGAACTTTTATTGTAGTGAATAGGTGATGGGTTCATAGTGATAGGATTGCTATGTAGCATGGACCAGTCCCTGTCTCTTGAATATTGAATGGTCAAGTTATGAAATATCTGAAAGTTTGAGGTGTAATACGATTTATTCTGAGCTCTACTAATTTGTTTAAAACCACAAAACTGGATTAAAGCAGTTAAAGATGCAATTTGTCATGGTTAACAGCTTTTAAGATATAGAATTGGATTGAAGATAGGTAGAATGCATGAAGATTTGGTTTCATGCATTCAATTTTTACAAGGATTTTCTTTGGGTGTTTTCTGTTTGTGACATTACATTGATGCCTGTCTTGTTCTGGAAGTGTCACTAGTGTTGTTTTCTGTTAGCTTGTTAGTTTTTAACTCCATTTTTTGGTCATAGTCTCTTCTTACATTCTGTTCTATGGTAAGCTACGGAACAGACAGGCGACAATTATGTATGTAACACGTTGGTATGCTTCCCCCATTTTCTGTTATCCTCTTGCTTTTACTTTATGTATAAAGCTTGTACTTATATTAAAATTATAGTTATTTATTTTTTTAAAAAATCTAACTTAAAAGAATATGTTGTTTGAAGAGAAAATTTTTAAAAAAGTTAAAATGATAGAAAAACTTATGAGAATAATTTAATTTCTTAAAATTAAAATATTTTAAATTTCACTTGAAGTGTAAGAGTTTAAGATTTTTTATGCTATTTTCTTCCCTTCATTTCGTTCGTTAGCTATTTTTATTAGGACATCATTAACTTAAACGAGTTATTGACTCTATCATCTTTTTACTGATATTATAGATTTCTTTCATATAAAAGACTAATGTGATAATTTTTTATCCGTAATCAGTGTAGTAACGTGTTATAGGGTAAACTGAAACTATGTTAAAGAAATTTATATTCAATACATAATTAGTATTTTGGTTATAATTAGGAATGATAACAGGTCGGGATGGAGTTTACTTGTAATTTGTAATTTGATTTGACAAAAAAATATTTATCTGTTATCTGATCCATTATTTATATGGATTTTTGGGTATTTTTAAATTTACGGATATCTACATGTATTTAAAAATTATATATTTTTATAAATTATTAAATAAAATTTAAATAGAATTAGAAAATATATAAAATATAATGTAAATTAAATTAAATATGAATTAAAATTTAATTTAAATTAAATTTAATCTTAGAAAATATAAATTAATGTTAATTTTAATTAAAATTGATTTAATAAAGTATAATTTTTATTTTATTTTTTATGGATAGAGGATATCTAGTGGATATTCACTATTCGGGGTTATAGATAGTAAATATGTGTAGGTATGAATTATTTTTCTGTTTATAATATTCGGAGGGTTGATTTAATTTATAATATTCAGAGGGTTGATTCAATGTGATTTTTTACCTTTTTTTTTTGTCTTTAATTCAATTCCTACTTCATTTGAAATTATTTAATATGCCAATTTTTTTTTGTTTTCTTCTTTCTCCACCTTTCTCCACCTTTCACCATCCTTTCTTCCTTTTTTTTCCTCTCTTCTCCACTGAGATTACCTTCCGCCATCATTTTTTGTTTCTTCCTTTCTGTTCTTCTGCACCACCATTCCACCACCCTTTTTTCCTTTCTCCAACTCCTCTATGCTAAAATAATTATTTTTATCAATTTTAATTGTTTTTTTTAAATTTAACCATTTTTTAAATTTAACTGTTTTTTAAAATTTAATCATTTTTAATCATAAAACTATCTAGAAAATAAATAAAAACCATTTATAAAAAATTTACGAAAAATATTTTAATTTTATAATTATAATTATAGTAATAACAATAATAATTATTTTAATTTTATAATTTTATTATCTTTTATTATCATAAAAAAAATCAGCACACAGTGAAAGATTTTTGTGCATGTGTTTTTATTAATTAAAAATAAACTTTATATTTTATTGTTAAACAAGACAAAGCATGCGGAACAGGAACCATTTTGTTATGGAAAAAAAAATTAATATTAAGATCTTTTATATGCATATATGAAAAGGCTTATTATCACATACACTGGGATTGTCTCATCAAGTCTTCTTCGTTTGTGCATATCAAATGCCAAAAATCTCACTTCAACCAGGTTTAACGCTTAGTTCTTTGAATAAGATATACTGAGAAAATCACTTACTCTTAAAATACAAATATTTTATTCATAATAAAATACTAATTGTTGAGTTATTCAAACAGACATAACAAACTGATATCACCTTTAAGTAAAACCCTTAAAATAATGAATTTGTGAATATTTTTTTTTTCTTTATCTAACTCATTTTTATCTAACATGAAATTTCAAGTTTTATACTTGAATTCCTCACATAAATTTAATTTTTCTTCAACGTCTTAATATTTCAATTTGGTTACTTTGCTACACAATCACTTCACTAGTATAAACAGAAAATGTTGACTTTTGTATATCGTGTATTAATATTTAAAATATAATTCTTAATGCGAACCAATATAAATAAATGACTTGTATATGTACAACGATTTCTTCTGTAATTATAAACATCTTAAATATTGCTAATAAAAAAAAGTTAAATGTTACCTATTAATTGTACTAAATATGTGCTCTGGGAGGCATATGTTATATGAGATTTTGACGAAAATGAATATCCATAACTGAATGACTATAAATTTCACTTATTATTAAATTCTGCAAGTATGTTAGATATGTTATGCATGGTTGAGGAATTCTATATACTTTTAGAAATATGTTTTTTTTATATTCATTTGATAATATCTTTTCTGTAAAAATACATAAATTTCCCAACGAAAAAGTAGAGTATGCAAAGTTACGTGTAATTTAATATTTTATTATACCCTAGTGTTCATATATTCACTTTTTTTTTTCCTTCACTCATAAGAAATAACACCTAATGCAGACAATTTTTTGCATACATATTCCGTCAGCAAATCCAAGTGACTTCTAAACACGAAAAGAAAGAAGTAGCTATGAAGACATAACGCAACCGAATACATGCTTAATGAAGATGGCACATCATCATACGCTTTCTTTTTACTCAAAAACTTAAAAGAATACAGCATTTAACAGTGAGAGATGCTGTTTGATATTTTTTTTTAAATATAAAATTTTTATGACTATTCTATAAAATTTATAATATATATTAGATAAATATAAATGTATGCCATGATAATTTAAGTGTTAAATTACATAAGTTGAAAGAATAATTGGGCAAGGTCAGGAGAGTCAAGTATTACTGCAGATGTTGAACACGGTCCAAATAATGTTCCAGATGTTTCAACTGATCGTCCTAAGAGGGTTATACGTAAGCCAATTTATCTTAGGAATTTTGTTGCCAAATGACGTGTCATCCCTTTAGGGAAACCGTTATCCATGTGAGGAAATATTAGCTGTGAGGAGTAGTGCTTATATAAAGCACCTTCTGTTAAGTGGTGGAGTAATAAAAAGAATATTTACGTGTCCTCTTCTGAAATTCTTCTCTGTCCTGATTTTCTTTCTAAACTATTCCATTCTCTATTTTTATCTTACAATTGGTGTTTTCATTGCATCTTACTCCCTGCATCCATGGCCGACTCACCTAACCCATTCACCTCCCTTGATCGCAAATTAGAACAAATCTTACTAGCCCAAGCCAATTTTTCCAACACCCTCATGCACATTGACAATCATACATCCCACCTTGAGAACCAACTCTCACTCACCCATAAACCTCCCCACAACCCTTACAGACCGATGAAATTGGACCTTCCGTCTTTTGATGGAACGGATCCCCTTGACTGGATCTTCAAAGCCAATCAATTCTTCACCTTCCACCAAACTCCACCAGAGCAACGCATTCAGCTCGCTTCCTTTTCCCTTGAAGGACAAGCCCTTGCTTGGTTTCAGTGGATGCACAACAACGGGTTACTCACATTGTGGGATTCTTTCCTCCGAGCGCTCGAGCTCCGATTTGCTCCCTCCAAATTTGAGGATCCCATCCCAACCTTGTGCAAGCTCTCTCAAACTCACTCCTTGCAAGACTACCTCTTTGAGTTTGAGAAACTCTCTAATAGGATCTCCGATTACCCTACCAGTTTTTATCTGAGTTGTTTTATCTCCGGGCTCAAACCCCACCTTCGACGAGAGGTCACGGTCCTTCATCTGTCAGACCTGAACCAAGTTATTGCGTTTTCCAAGCTACATGAGGACAAACACTCTAGCAACCCCCCATTCAACCGCTTCCCTCGCTCATATCCACCAAACAACCCACCACCACTTACCTCACCCAAACCATTGCCACCGCTCTTACCCACAACCCCCAATAAGCTACTCATCAAAAGATTAACAAAGACAAAAATGCAGGCAAGGAGACAGAAGAATTTATGCTACAACTGCGATGAATAGTATACGCGCGGGCATCGCTGTAAGTCTCAATTTCTCCTTCTAGTCTCCACCGAAGCAGATGATGACCCAAATACACCAAAAACCTGGGAAATAGATGACCCTTCTCCAAAATCAGGCTTCATCAATCTACGTGCACTTTCGGGTCAATGGGCCCCTCGCACCCTGCGTCTGACGGGATCCATTAACGGGTACAAAGTCCAAGTTTTGGTGGATAATGGAGCTACACACAATTTCATACAAAGTAGGGTGGCTCATTTCCTTCAGCTCCAACATGAGCCCACTTCAAGTCCTTTGAGAGTAATGGTCGGTAATAATGATTTTCTTCCTTGCTCTACTTTTTGCCCTAAGTCCTAACTCCAATTGGCCTCTTTAAAATTTTCCATTGATTTGTATCCGTTAGAATTGTCTGGTACTGATATTGTATTAGGGGTTCATTGGTTGACTCAAGTAAGCCCTTTTGTGATGGACTACCACAACCCTTTTATGAGATTTATGTGGGAAGGTTAATTGGTGGAATTGAAAGGAGAAACAAGCCCAACTCTGAGCCCAATTTCTGTTCAGCAATTACGGAGATTGCAACAAACAAATACTGTTGAGGCCCTTTTCCAACTCATGCTCGAGCCTACATGCTCACCATCTTTACACTCTTACTCTGCCACCACATCCACAACCTTTTCTTCCCCTGCCAACACTATTACACAAACTCCCACCTTTGATCACCTTCACCTTCAAGCTCTCCTCCACAAGTACTCCTCTCTTTTTCACCCATCAACCTCCTTACCACCCTCAAGACCCACAAATCACCGCATTACACTACATCCAAATACCTCGCCAATTTTAGTACGACCATACCAGGGCAATTCTACCATATTGGTTGTTGTAGACAGGTTCTCAAAGGCTACACACTTTGGCATATTACCCAGGTCTTTCTCAGCCTCCAAAGTGGCAGACCTATTCGTGCACATGATCTGTAAATTGAACGGCCTTTCCAAGAGCTTAATTTTTGATCGAGACCTTGTGTTTCTTAGCCATTTTTGGCGAGAGCTCTTCCGCTTAAGTGGTACCAAGTTACAAATGTCTACAGCTTACCATCCTTAGTTCGATGGCCAAACTGAGGTCATTAACAAGGTCCTACAACAATATCTTCGCTACTTCGTTCATCACAAGCCATCACTATGGGGCAAATTTCTTCCATGGGCCGAATGGTGCTTCAACACCACAATTAATGCTTCCATAAAGATGACCCCATCCAAAGTCATATATGGTCACCCACCACCATCTATTCCCCAAGCTCTTTCTTCTGACACTTCAAACGCTATTGTCCAGTTTGAATTACAATCTATAGCTGACATCATCCGTAAACTCAACAACAACCTCCAAAAGGCACAAGCAGATATTAAGCCATGGGCCGACAAAAATCGTCGCGATCTCCAATTCCAACTTGGAGATTGGGTTTATTTTTGTCTTCGCCCTCACTGTCAGGTTTCAGTGGCTAGCCATTCCCAGGGCAGGTTACAGAAACAATTTTTTGGTCCTTTCCAGGTCTTGGAACAGATTGGACAAGTTGCTTACAAATTAGAGCTCCCTTCAACTGTCAAAATCCATAATGTCTTTCCATAAGCCTTGTTAGACCACACAAGGGAAATCCCCCAACAACATCTTCCAAACTTCCCTTGGAATTCAATGATAATCAGCCTATATTGGAACTCATAGCTATTCTGAACACTAAGCCAGGTTCTGACTTAGTCTTGGTGCAATGGAGGGGTCTTCCACCAGAAGATGCTACGTGGGAACCATGGGGAGTTCTGAAAGAGCAATTCCACCTTGAGGACAAGGTGCTTCTCCATCTGGAGGGAGATGAAAGAATCATTGGGCAAGATGAGGACAACCCAAGTACTACTGCAGATGTTAAACACGGCCCAAATAATGTTCCAGATGCTTCCATTGATCGTCCTAAGAGGGTTATACGTCAGCCAATTTATCTTAGGGATTTTGTTGCCAAATGATGTGCCATCCCTTTAGGGGAAACCATTATCCATGTGAGGGAATATTAGTTGTGAGGAGTAGTGCTTATATAAAGCACCTTCTGTTAAGCGGTGGAGTAATAAAAAGAATATTTACGTGTCCTCTTCTGAAATTGTTCTCTGTCCTGCTTTTCTTTCTAGACTATTCCATTTTCTGTTTTTATCTTACATAAGTTCTGACAAGTGATAGGTGTTGGGTGTGTGAAAGAAGAGATTTATCAAAAAACACAATACTAATAAGATATGAGTCCAACCATACTAATAAGATACGAGTCCAACCATACTAATAAGATACGAGTCCAACCATACTAATAAGATATGAGTCCAATCATATAAAAGACTGACATAACTTTTTATCCAAAATTTTAAGACAATAAGTTAGTGGTTCTTTCATCTTTACAGAGTACTTTATTTTCTCATTTTTATCCAATATGAAACTTAGACTCATAGTTTGGATTCCAAACAATACGCTCATGAATCTTAGTTTACACTGAGACACCGCACTCGAGTCTGATGTCGCAGAGAGATTCTTCTTACAAATGAAAATTACAGATATAATGATATGTCTCAAGATCCATACAAGATTTATATAGGTACTAGCAATGCAAGAAATTAAGTTTGAAATACACATATCCCAATGTCACAGTCTGATGAAGGTGCAGTTAGAAAGGGGTTGAACTTGTTCCTTTCATTAGTATTCTGGAGTAGCAAGAATGGGATGTCCGACCCAGTCAGACCTGCAAAGCTTGACATCCCTTCTATTTCATGCCTGTCTTCTTGACTCAACTGAGAAGCCACAAACTTGTCAAGTGCCCTCCAATCGGTCACTTTCGATAACTCCTTCTCATTGTTAATGTTGTCTGATGTTGAGCTTTGCTTCTTCATTATTGTGACGGAAGGACTTTGTAGCTCAGGAAGCTGCATCACTTCTTCTGCATGCATCAACCTTGTCTCTTTCTTGTACAACAAATTTTCAGCCGAAATATTGTTCCGCTGTGGTTTCCTTAACATAAGGTCGATAGGATCCTCGTATGTGTACCTTCGATCCCACCCTTCAATACTCTTCGTTTGACCGTTGGTTCTTTTCCTGAATGCTCTGCACACAACCCATCCTTCTTCCTGCACACACTCGATTATATGTTGGAAAGCTAAGATGAGACTTTCACTTTCTCTTCAAATGTATTATGTTTGACTTCCCTACTTCAACTGATGTTTTTAATGGGAAATAAAAAGTTAAAGTTAGTGTTTAACTTTTCATCACTGTTTTTTCCTATTAGCTTTTGCAAATTTTCGGCCTGTGTGGTATGAATGGTACTATAGCCAGTTAATAAACAAATTATTAGTTGCATCCTTAAGAAAGCATTCAATAAAAGAATATTATTACATGCTGTGTTTGAGAGCGAAATAAGTCTCCTTTTGGTTCTTTATCTGTTCACCTTTTATGTCTTCCGAATTGAAAATTGATAAATGGTGGTGACATTTGCTTAATTATTAGATTTTTTTTTTCAACCAGAAACAGAAGAAAAAAGATGCAAAAAAGGACATGTGATTTGAATCCACTTGTTTGACTTTAAAACATAGAATAATCCAAAAAATCTTATAATAACTGTTCGAGAAACAATTTTTTTTTTTCTCTGAGAAATTATTGACTACTTGTTACATAGACCTACTACTTGCAGTTTATGGGTGTTGGGCGTGGGGATAGCAAAAAAGTCATTGAGGGTATTTTCTATACGAACATATATAACATATATACTTGCAATTAAGTTCAATAAAGAGAAAGACGTAAATAACAACTTAATTAAATAATAATTTATGTAAATAATTAAGTCTCTCCAACAAGTTTATAGAAAAACGAAATCAGTATAACTAGGTAGAAGTTCTCTTCCTTTGTTCCTGAAAAATTCTTTTACCATATGGAAAAAAGAAGAAGATGGGTTTTCAGATATGACAAGAATTAAAAGTGTATCAGAAAAGAAAAAGAAAACGCTTTTGAAAGAACTGACTTTTGACTTCTTGTTGGTAAAAGTTCTGTAGGAAATAGGTAGAAAGCTTGTACGTGACTTGAATATTCAGTCAGTGGTCTACGAAAGCAAACTTGTTAGGGCCTATATTAAATTATAAAATTCATTTAGGGGAACTAATCAAGTGCTTAATCTGCACTGATGCAGAAACAGAAGCACATGAGACTAAACTAACATGAGAAAGAACGTTTTTGCTGAAGGAATTACTCGGAAATTGGAAGTGATTAATTAACAGTGACTAAGCTAGGAATAGTGTGAATAGGACAAGGTTAGGGTAGTGAAATATGTGATAATATATTACGTATAATTGAGTAAATGAAGGGCCATCTAAAGGCACTCATCGAGTGTGAACTCATAATTAACATCTCAAATTCAACTCCATGAACAAGAATTTAGCAGAATACGTAAAAGGGTATATTTGTGCATAATACATAAAGATATACTTGCCTGTGGAGGTCCATTCTCGACAGTTTCAAGCCTATACTCGTGCATGATCCAATCAGTTTTCTGTCCATTAGGGGCTCTTCCTTTGTAGAAAACAAGGGTCTTTCTCATGCCAATAAGTTTGGTCCTTTCGTACACTGATTTGTCTCTTCCTGTCGCCTTCCAAAACCCTGCCATTGTAGCTCTGTTGGTTCTTGTCCCAGTTGGATATTTTTTATCTTTATGACTGAAGAAATACCACTCATTCTGCTCCTCATACCCAATCCTGCATCTCTCTGCCAAACTCAAATCTTTCACAACAATACTCTAAAATCTTTTTAAAAAAAGGACAAAGATCTAGCTAGAAACACTTGTTCAACAAAAGTTTGATCAATTTTACACTTAAAACCCTACTTTGATTCACCAAGAACTGAAGGTGTAAGTGGGTATTTCCTTTTTCATATTAAAGTTCATTAAGCTGATACAAATGGAAGATTACTTCTTCTTAGATAAATTGAAGTATATCATGCATTACTCTGAAGGATAATTAAGAAGTACTCTCTAGCAGCAGCATACGTATATATCTATATATAATGTTTATATATGTGCGCATACATACCTTGGAGATCCCATGGTTCAATGCGATATAGGTCGATCTCTTTGATAACGTCAAGATCAATCTTCTGAGAAGCAACTTTTTTCCTGAGATAATAACCCACAAGTTCTTCATCTGTTGGGTGGAAGCGAAACCCAGGTGGGACACATGACTCCATGGTATCAATCACTGGAACTGCATAAAATTCAGCATTAATAGGTTCCAGCCTTGAGTTTCTCCATCATGTATAAATTATAAGGATGAAGAGATGAATGTATGAGTATATATGAATGTGTAAGAGAGAGAATAGGGTGAAAGAAGAGAAGTAACCAAAAAGCTAAAAAGGCAAAGGCGAAGAAAAGGAAATATATAATAGGAGTCTCCTCTTGGTGAAAAGGTGGCAAGTGCTATCAGAGATGACCATCATCTCATTTGGTGGAGAGCAATACTCAAAGGAATTGAATTGAAAAGGAAATAAAAAAAAGCGCGTGTTATAAACAAAAACCCATAATTTGAGAAACAATGATTAATTTCTTCCCTGGGTACACAGAGAAAGGAAATAACCAAATCATGAGAGTTAGGTTTTGATGAAAACCATGAGGAGTTGGAGCTTAGACCTCTGTTTGTGAAGGGTCTGCGAGAAACGGACAGCTAGAGGCTTGTGCTAATCATGCTGTCTTGTGTTGCTGAATGGTGTGAATCATTCATCAAGAACGGGGTTTCCCAATCCACGTTACCATTCATAATTATACATATATTCTCAAATAATCCTATCATCTTATTCAAAATTTCATCTAAACATTTTCATATAAAGTTTCAAACTTTGTTAAAAAAAACACTAATATGGGTAAAAATACTGATAGTTAAAAGTAAAGAAATTGTAAAGGGTAGATGAGATGACGTTATCAGAAATTGGGCACGCGTTTGGTCGAAAGCTAAAAGCTTGAGGGACAAAAAGAGAGACACCGTTTTATTGGATGAAGGCCTGCCACGGGCTAAGGGATAATAATAATAAAAAGAAAAGGTTAGATATATACATAGAACACAACACAAGAACAGTAGCCATTAGCCAAAGTCTGTCTGGTTGTGGAAGCTGACCCTCTGACTCTGTTGTCCCTTTGTCGAGAATTTTCACAGCACACATCAGTCTTCAACTACAACTTTTCGGGTACCCTACCCTTACCCTTTGCCCTACGTCCTTCCTTTTTAGGTTTTCATCAACATTCTTCATCAATTACTTCAACACTGATTTGGGTAGAATGTATAATCAATCAGTTATCTATGAGAAAACACTAGACATAGATAATAATACACAAGAAAAGAAATAATTATAAAAGGTAGAAAATGGTGAAGTGTTATGGAGAAAGGTGGTTGTTGTTTGTGTGATGTTTGGATTTGGCATGCAGAGATAGTAATTAGCTGACCTGAGATAATCAGTGTTAGTGTTAAAGAGAAGTGGACAAAATTAATGATGATGATGATGAGGTGAAGGAGAAACTATGAGAGGGAGAGAAGAAGATGATGAGAGAGAGTATAATCCATATATATAAAAGAGAAGAAGGACCACTGAGTTGCGCATGGCTTGATGGTTGTTCCCCCCCATGTGACGTCATAGCCTAGCTTCCTACCCCATTTTCTTTTCTCTTTTTGGTCATGTTTTTGTTTCTTTTCTTTTTGTTATTTTTGTTTTTTACCTTCTTCTTCTTCTTCTTCTTATCTTATCCCACCTTAGGTTACCTATTTATTTTACTTTTATTATTTTTATTTTTAACGGCTGTTGTTAAGTATCGCAGACTCAACGTTTTTAGAACAATATGGATGAAGCCTTCCTTTCTAGAGACCGTGTCTCGTACCGTCACTCTCTTCATTTTTCAAAGACTTTCAGTTATTAACTGAACCTATAACTTTTCATTATTTTACTGTGCCTTTGGCTTCACAGCTTTTAAGTAAAACGTATAATTTCGTGATATACACATCTTGCGTATCTCGGATGTATCATCCAATCCTACACTTAAAACAATTTTATTCTCGCTAGTTCCCATGTTATCATCCTTTTATGGGTATGTTGTACTCCAATCGATTAGAAGATTTCTTCTAAAGATGTTCTAATGTTAAAGTCAACTAAAATTTGTCGATAAAATAATTAAATGATTAGTAAAAAATCTTAACAATCATACTTTTGATATGTATTTATAGTTTTTTTCTGTTAGTTTTAATGAAGGTCGGTCTAATCATAATTTTTTAAACCTCGTTAGATTAATTAAATGTTTTGATTATCTTGATCGTGATCGACTAGTTTCGTCCATGCCTGAATGATCGGCCGTTTATTGTAATAGGTATGTATTGGTTGGTACATACAATATATAGTCTCCCCAAGTCTTAAGATTGAGTAAAGCCTTGTGAATTATGTCAACATCTCGCGGATCACATTGTTAGTGCTAACATCAAATACATAGTGTCATGTATCTTATGACATTGGATGGTGCAAGATCTTACACTCACGAGGGCACCATGTGTCTATCAGGTTTTCTATAAATAGGGACCATGTGATCCCGTTATTTTCACCACTTTTTCTTACACAATCATTTATGTACCACACAGTTTCAAATTCTTTCTAATCTCAAGGTAATAATGTCTACCATTAACATCTTGTAGGAAGACTCCTTTGGTCGGGAAGATAGGGGATACTATTTTGTCGAAAAAATCAACAACAAATTTTATGCCATGTCTGATGATATTTTTGTATATATTAAGGGGACATGGGTGAGAAGAAGAAGAGAAGAAGGATGAGAAGGAAAAGGAATAGGAGAAAGAGGAAGAGAAGGAGTAAAAGGTGTGACAATGAAGGCTTTTAGTCGTCGGTAAATCCGTTAGTAATTATCGAAGGAAAGGTGACCGTTGGTAATTACCGAAGGCTTTTGGCTGTCGGTAAATCCTTCGGTAAATACCGCCACCAAAAAAGCATCACGCCAATAACCAACTCATTTCCAAACAATCAAACGACCAATTTATTTTCAATAGTTAAAATCATAGGGAATCACGGAGAGTTTAATTCTCAGATCTGTAAGAGAAAGAAGATTTTATTGGGACCGATGATGTTCTTAATTGCACAGATAAACTCTACAAATGCTCGTCGGAAAAGTTGAGCTCGTTGGAAAGGCTGAAAAGCGGACAATGGTAGGTTGTAATAGTGATGAGCTCGCGATGGTGGAGAGCACCAGTGATGAGACTATGACACGGTAAGAAAAAATGAGAAGGAGAAATAAGTAGTGGTGGCAAGAAGTTCCGGTGACCAAAGATTGGAGGGTGGCACTACTGATGGAAAGAAGTATGTCACTGAGATGGTAAGGAAAAATGAGATGGAGAAATGAACGTGATGTTTGCCATATATATTGACACTGGAGGCGAAATTTGGGCAGGAAAGTTCCTGCTATTTTTACCGATGAACAAAACCCTTCGATAAATTTGTCGCTAAGTGACAATAACATTACCGACGAACATGAGTCTTCGATAAATCCGTCGGTAATGTCGTTAAGTGACATAATGGGAAAGAAATTTCTCGTTCTCTTTACGGACGGCCAAAAGCCTTCGGTATATCTGTCGCTTAATGACATACACATCACCGACGGACATGAACCTTCGGTAAATCTGTCGATATTGTGTATGTCACGTACCGACAAATTTATTGAAGATTTTTAATTATCGGTAAAAAAAATAAAATTCATCAATATAAAAATTTTACCGATAGATATATTTATCAGTAAAAGCCATCGATAATATTAATATTTTTTGTAAAAAAAGAGGAAGAGAAAAAAAATGATGAAAAGAAAAAAAAAACATAAATAAAGTGATGAACAATGTAGGAGTTGAAAGAGAAAAAGGAGGGAGAACTAAATTAAAATTACTGACAAATTTTTAATTATTAATTTCTTATCCGTAAAATTAAATTATTAACTAATTTTGCTATCACATATTATGTTAGTTGATAACCTACGATTTTTTATAATATGTAATAAAGTTGGTTAAATATCATTAAAAAAATATATATCCTGCATAGTAGTCATAACCTGAATATTTTTAATTGATTTGTGTACAATATATATTTTTATGTGTACGAGAACTAAATTAAAATGATATAACACATATATGGACCAAATGAAAAGTTTAAAAGAGAGCAATATCATAAATGTATAAAAAAGATAAAAGTGTTATTATAAATGTATAAAACCAATTTAATAAGTTATTTATATATAGATAACAATAGAGAATTTGTTACCTGTACAAATATTATTGATATTTAATAATATGTATTTTGAAATTTAAGTGAGATTTATTTATTAATAAAAATATAATGTCATAAAAAAATTTGTAAGAATATGTATTTCTCTTATAAAATTTTGGCAATATTATCTATCACATCATCAGCTATGTGAGGAAGGGATTGAACATAACTTTGATATTATTGTACAATTTCTTTACGTTTTTCTCTCCCTTGTTTCTTCACATATTTTTGTGAAAAAATTGTCTAGACTTTTTAATTTATACTTCTTTTAAAAATGTTGCAAAAATGTTTTAAAATATATATATTCACTTTCTATGTATATATAATTCTTTTTTCTTGGGTAAGATGTGATCCAAATTAAGAAAATATATATCATAAAGAAGTGGAGTTAGTACCAGAGAAAAATAAATAAAGAGAAAGAACTCAAAAAAAAAATCGGTGACTATAATGAAAGATTTATTAGAGATTAAAACAATACTAAAATCATTTCTATTAATATTATTTTTAATTTTCTTGTTCATAAAAATACCTAGTAAATCATGTGTACCAACCAAACGAGGCCTAATATATTTACATTCATGTTCTTATTTGGAATATGTATATGTATCAATGATAATATATATATATATATATATATATACACACACATATATATTGTACACATTTCTAATTTTGTTGTAGAGTAATTTCACTTTTCATAATGCTTTTTTTTATACTATTTTTAACTTATTATAATTGCATTTGATTTTAAATTTCTAGTACTTTAAAATTATATATGGTTTTTTGGATTTGAACATCATTATTATTTTTTAGGATGACTCAATTTCATTTTTTTTTTCAATTTAACCCTTTTGTTTTTTAAAATGATCAAATTTGATTTGTTTTGTTAGATTGACATTAACATGGTATCCATATGAAGTGTCAAATGATGGAATTTTATATATTTAAAAGAACAAAAAAATATTACATGTCAAGTTATGATTGTGTCATATATTACATTAAAGTTTTAAAAATCACAACTACTACTTTACATTTTTATTTTTAATATTTTTGAAAAATTAAAGTTATAGTAAAGATTAATTTGAATAATTAGATGGAGTAATATTATGTATAAATTATAAAGAAATATAATGTATTTATAAGTTGTAATTTAAATTAATTACTAATTTGGTGTCAAATTGAAGAGGGTCAAATTGTTCAATTTTAATAAAAAATGATTAAATTAAATTAAAATTATAAACATAGAAACTAAATTGAACCAAAATTATAAATGAAGACTAAATTAAAAACAAACACTACATGTGGTATAGTAAGAGTAGTACATGACATGTCATTGCAAGGTGGAATGATCACGACTTGATATGTAACCTTGTTTGTTTTTTATTTTTTAAAATTAAAAATTTTGTCAATGGACACATGGCATGTAAAGCATTAATGTCAATATAAAAGAAATGATCAAATTGAATCTTTAAAAAAAATAAAAGAACTAAATTAAAAAAAAAAAGATAAGGGGACAAAATTCAACCAACCGAATAAAAATGAATACCAAATCTATAATTAGGCTTATTTTTAAAAATTGAAACAAATTTGTTGAAATTTTATAAATAAACCTACAAATTTGATTTTAGTTGTATTAACTTATACGTTTATAATTAGACTTTTAAACTTGATTTGAACCCATGATTAGACCCATAATTTCTTGAGTTTTTAAAGCGTATATAAGGCCTATGCTTAGAATTAAAGGGAAGAAATCATTTGTCAAATTTTCAAAGTGTTTTTTTTTTTACTTTACCCTCTTTTATCTCTCTATTTTCATTTTTGTTTTTTCATATTCTTTTATTGGTCTTCCTTTTTTATTTTGATATTCAATAATGAAGAACTAAATATATAAAGATGAATTCAGGAATCAATATCAAACAATATTGAACTCACGGTTCTTTGTTCTTTTCTTCTCTAATTTTAGTTTTACTTTGTGATATAATTACATTTATAAAATTATAATGGAATCGATTGAATCTTAATTTGATAACTAAAAACAAATTGAATTTAGATATGAATCTTAAAATTACTATGATTTTCAAATTATTTATATATTGAATTTGTGATTGATTTATTTTAATTCCCTTAATTTCAGTTTTTGGTTTCTGAATTCATTTCACAAATTTTCATTTATATTTAGGTTAAATATTTTTTAGTCCCTATACTTTGGGGTGATTTTGGTTTTAGTCCCTCTTTCAAACTATAGTACAATTTAGTCCTTCAACTTTAGAAAAATATGGTTTTAGTCCTTTTTACCAAATTTTTTAAACTTTATTTGTTGTTTCAAGTACGTTACATTATAGCATTTGAATTGTTTACACTGTTTGACACATTTTTGCTTCAATGTTAACTGAGAAACGCATTTGAAACAGCAAATAAAGTTAAAAAAATTTGGTAAAAAGGACTAAAACCAGAGTTTTCTAAAATTGAAGGACTAAATTGTACTATAGTTTGAAAGAGGGACTAAAACCAAAATCGCCCTAAAGTATAGGGACTAAAAACATGTTTAACCCTTTATATTTTCAATTCCTAAAATCAAATTAATTTATAAAATAACAATACAAAAGATTCAATATTATTATATAATCTATTTAAACTGTGCTCTATATTAAAAAATTGAATAAACCTTAATATCTTTAATTTTATTCAACAATAAACATCAATCAACAATCAACCAAACACTTTCTAAATTCTTACTATTCTCCAACTAAACCATAAGTCTTAAAATTTCATTTGTAACATAACTAATACATTGAATCAAATATTACCGAGATTTCTCTATTTTTTATGAATTCAGCAAGAGATTAATTTCTCATCTTATATTGAGTTTTCTCATGAAAGTTTTCTATCTTCTCTATCTTTTAAATTATTTCGTTTGTTGTTAGTATTAAATTATTGAATAATCGTTTGATTAATCTTGTGCTCTGTAAAGAAATTCGAAGAAAAATATTTTCTTATTTATTTATCTTTTAATCGACTATTGAACCGTATTCATGTTGTTCTACATTAATTTAATTCAATCCTACTCATTTGTTTGTTTGTTTTTTTTTTTTTAATTCTATTGAATACTCATCAAAGAAATTGTTTAAATCGATTTGAATATAATTTTAAACAAGAACAACTCAAACTTATTTGTTTTTAGTTACTTTTAATAAGGTCTTAACCATTAAATGCTAAATATAACTTCTCTACAATTGATATATAGTTAAAATTATCAAGATTGAAAATCTATCAATGTAGGTGTTAAAAGATTATATGTAAGGTGGTTAAGACGACAAACCTACATTGTTTAAAAGAAGAAACTAATGCTGAAAAGATTACATGTAAAGGTTGACATGATAAACCTACATTGTTTAAAAGAAGAAATTAAGATGACTAGAAATAGAATATGATTACATTAATTTATGGGTTTATATGACGTACATATTAAGTTTATTAAAGAGACGCATTCACTAAAAAAACACAATACTAATAAAACTTGAATCTAATTATATAAGAATTGACACTATTATCAACTTAAAATCTTAGCACGATAAATATAGGGGGACTTCATCTTTATATGATGCTCTACTATCTCATTTCTAATCAATGTAAGATTTATATTCACATTTGAATTGAATTCTCAACAATACCTTTTTAACTTTATATTTTTTTTTATACTGTGGACTCTCCTTTTAAAATTAAGAATTTTTTAGAGTGTTAACAAATTTATATAAATTTTCTCATTAATAAAGATTTGAGAAATTTTAAGATATAATATGAAAGTTAACAGTGAAGACTTTGTGATAAAGATGTTGTAAAATTATGTATATGTCTAATCAAAACTAACATTAGACATACAATTTTTTTATTTTTTTTTACTTTAACTAGTTAGCCAAGATAATGATCCAATTATGAGTGAAGTTAAACCTTTAACTACTCATGGAATTGAAAACTTTAAGCTTTTAAGACTATTAATAAGTTTGAGTCCATTAATTGCCTTGATACTGTGTAAGGAATTTAAAAAATTGTTCAATTACTATATATATTTAATCTTTATTTATGATCAAAGAAAATAAAGAATTCAGGAAAAGAAATTTAAAAATATCCTAATTACATTTTTTTCTCATTCGCAATAAGATCTTTTTCGTCAATAAAAATTTGTAAACAAGACAAGCTTATGATATGATTCATGAAGGGTGTTTTATTTTTTTATTTTTTAGTATTGAAAGACGTAAATAATCCAATTATTATTTGATATTAAGCTACAAATATCTTGAAATTTATCTAAAACATGATAATTCTTATAAAATTGATAGTAAACTCTCTTTTAAAAAATAAAAAAGCCATTCAAGAAATTTCAACAATCGAATCAATATAATAATACATGTATAACTTGTAGAATAACATCAACTATTTCCATTAATTACTGTTGTATATACTTAGCAAGGTTTTCCGAAATTAAAATTGTTGAAATATTAATTGACATGTCTCATCATAGATTAAGGATACGTTTGAATTCTGACTGAGTTAAGTTGAATGTAAAACTTCATGAGAGAGAACATATATTCGATGTTTAAATTTGGTATTCAATAAAAGCAAACACACTAAATAGTCTTGCTTTCCTTTTTATTGATTTTTTAAAATAATAATCTTGATTGTGAAAGAACTGTTAATGATTTTTTTTTAAAATACAAGAATAATAATATCCGAATTAATCGGAAGACATTATTTCCTCACTTCTATTGAAACACAAAAGAACCTTAGCAACCACTTTTTTTTATAATAATATGATAAAATATTTTTCATTTTAAGTAGTGGTACAATTAAATATGGAGAGAGTAGTTACATTAAATCAAGTGAGAGGCAAGATAACTTTGAGTTGATAACTTTATTTTAACATATGAAAAAGTTTATTTCATTTCTGTTTAAATAAATCCATTTATCCTAAACAGGGCAACTAAAAATTTTAGAGATTTAACACAAACTTAAAAATGAGTTTTTTATTTATTAATAAAATAATTTATATCAAGATTTCGAAAACTTCAAACAAACTTAAAAGACAAGATCTTCTTATATACTAATAAATGACAGTTGTAATTTATTTACTAATAAAAAAAATTTGAGACATTCTTTTTAGATACCTACACTAAAAACTTACTTATTTAGGCCTTAATTAAGTACACTATGATCATGATCATAAAGACATATTATTTTATTATTTAATTCATATTAGTACAAAACAAGGTATAATGTCTTCAACTACTAAATATTTAAGGTTAAAAATGACCGGTAGCATTTATGCAAATAAATGTAATTATTAGACTTTGTTTAGGACTGTAATTCGACATCAATTGGCACGAAGGTGAAAACGTACTTACGTATGATGTCGAATGACTTAGAATTAGACATCAAAAGGTTATAAGACGTCAAATGCTCTAGAATGAGATGTTATATATTAGTGAATTCAATAAAAATTTGGACGGGAGGTTGAAGATTCATTTACTTTATCTTAGCGTAGATCCTCTTCTTTGCCCAATTTTTTCTCGAATGAAGAAGCTTGGCGACCAGCACATGTAATCTTTCTTTCATTTGATACAAATGCATGTTGATTAACTACTTTAGGTATGATTTTCGTTTGTTTTAACCGATTGTTTTTGTGTTCTTTTCCTTCATAGGCGCATTTTGTTTTCTCTCTCACTGGTGACAACAATTTATTCCAACAAATCCACCTTTTTGAATGTTAGTTTTAGTTTTCGTTTTTTGTTTTCAAGAAGTTGTTTGTTGAACTTTTTTGTTGTTGTTATTGTTTGTTATTTGTTGTTTACACTATACTACACTACACGTTATACATCTAATGTTTAAGATAGAACTAAGAGTATAATGAAAACAAATCCAAATGACCTGAAAATTTGTTCAAAGCACCAAAATATCATGAGAAGACCCCACCAAAAATTTCAGCTCAAAATTCAAAGTCTAACTATTTTAAATATTTGTGTTAAATATATTTTTGGTCCCTTAACCTTTAGTGAAAGTTGGAATTAGTCTATCTTTGAAACTTTGGACTAATTTAGTCCTTTATCATTGAAATTGCTTGAATTTAGTCCCTCTAACCAAATTTTGTTAAGTTTATTTGATGTTCCAAATGCATTTCTCAATTAACATTGAAGAAAAAATGTGTTAAATAGTGTAAACAGATCATGTGTTATCATTAAATACGTTTGAAATGTCAAATAAACTTAGCAAAATTTGGTTAAAATAACTATATTTTTAAAGTTGAGGATCTAAATTGGGCCAAAGTTTTGAAGAAGGACTAATTCCAATTTTCACTGAAAATTAAGGGACCAAAAACATATTTAACCCTAAATATTTTTGCAAAGTTTGAAAAAAAAAATTCTGAAAAAACATAAAACAGCGATTCCTGGGAGATCAGGAAGGATTAGTTGGCTATGCAAGCTACTACGGTATTAGAAAGTTTTTTCTACCCCAAATCCACATATAATAATAGAAAATTGAACAATTGGACCAAAAGTTATGATTGTTTCAAGATCTATCGTTGTTCGCTTTTCAAATAACTTGTATACTTCACACAAACCCAAAATAAGAGCTCCTGGTGTTTTTTCCTGAATTAGGGGTTCTAAAAGAGTGGTAAAAAAAATATTCAACCAAAACCAATAACCATAACTATTAAAACAAAAAATCACAAGTTAATACTTCTATTGTCATAGCTTTTGTGCTTCGTGCTTTATGTTTTGTGCTTTTACTTATAGTTCATAGTTCACGCTATATAAAATACTAAAAACTGGATTATATTTGTTGTTTTTATGTTTTTCAGGTCTCATAAAAATGTAAAAATGGATCATAATTAATTTAAAAAACAAAAAAATTGTTTAACATCGAACTAAAACAATATTCGATGTTAATTGATGTTAATTGGCGTTAGACATAAAACAATAGCCGAATTCAATTTGTTTTATTGAGAACGTTGGATTGTTCTGTATCTGACATCAATTAAATATGGTGTCAATTGTCAATTTAATGTCTTCCAATATAATGTCGGTTTCAAATTTGACATTAAAGGCTGAAAAACAACGACGTACTATTTTTTTTTTTACTAATTTCAATTCAACTTACCATGCCCCAAATCCAAATTTAGCTTAATTCCAACACAAATGTAATCCAAGTTACTTCACTTTTACTATGTACTATGCATCTCACAAGAAAATGTATATTTCCACGTGATGAATAGAAATTCCTTCTTAAAGCAAGGTGACATCAACTTAATTAATTATTAATTAATTATGGTCTAAACAAAATGATAATGTATTTACATGAATGTTTTCTCGTGCTTTTCATTTTCTAAAGCCAAATTGTGTTCATTGGAATGTACCCATCGTAGAACTTTTGTGAAGTTGGAATGAAGAAAATGGGGAATGAGCGTAGGTTGAGGTGTGGGATCAACCAACGTGTCTTTGGTGTTGGTGAACTTTTGTCTCCAACCTTGACGTAGAAGATAAACATAAATAAATTAATTAATTAAAAAAAAAAACTAAGACTCTAAACAAAATCCTTCCAATTAACTAAAAACATGCCTTCTCTTACACACCTTCCTCATAGTCTTTGTTAACCAAAACCAAATTAAAAATGAAATTTGTTTTGAAGTTTAGCTTAATCCTTATTATAAATTTTAGAAAAAGGGATGGGAGCATCATTGTATAAATTAGTATATAAGAAATTTAATATTATGTTTAATATAAATTTATTAAAAAATTTAAAATTCAATTTAATTTTACAAAATAATAAATTTTATTAGAAAAAACTTATAATAATTTTGATATTATTTTATAAAGTAAATTTTAAATTTAATTCTATCTTAGAAAATCAACTTCTATGATAATAACTTCCATTTATATATTGTAAATATATCTTCATTTTAGTTGTAAGAAGATGTTAAAAAAAGTTAATGTTAAATGTTTGTGAATTTTTTTTTATTATGCTATTCCATTTTTTTAGTATATATTTAATATAGAAGTCTACACATCCCATCTCATGATTAACGAATGCCAAATTACTCATATATTTGTGTGAAAGGAAAAGGAAATGTGTGGCTATACATGGACAACTTGAATTGGATGAAATCCCTTTCATGGCTTATTACAATGACATATATAACAAAGTTGGATATAATGATTTTTGGCAGTAGTGATGTCAAATGACATATATATTGATCAGCAAAACCTGATATATTTTGTTGCAGGTGAAAAAAATTAGAAAATAGGATGCAGCAAGCATTGTTTAGTGGGTAGTGAAATCACATCTTTTAAACAAAATCATTGTTCATTAGTAGTAATTTTGAATCAGGAAAAAATGTTTTTAACAATACTTTTTTAACAATTTTTTGACAACGCATACGTGACAACTTGTGATTAGTTCGTTTTAAATATTATTTTAAACATAAATTCAAATAGACTAATAAAATGAAGATATATTTACAATATATAAATGGAAGTAAATATTATCAAAAAATGTTGTTAAAATATCATCTTATTTGTATCATAATATTTATGGTGCAGGTGTCCTTCTCTTATCCCAATTTGGATGCAAATTATTTACCTTTATTTATTGCTTCGTTCTTTTAGTTCACTAAGCCATAATTTACCCTCTTATGTCTTCCATTAGTAAGTTCCAAAGTTTTCATTTACTTATTACCACTATAATCTCATCTCTGTTTCACTTATTACTTTTTGGTATGATTTTTTATTATTATTATAAAGGAGTTCAGATAATGTTAAATAAAGTGAAGAGAAATACAAGCAAAGTGATTCAAGAATTCAACCTAAAAAAAGTTCTTTCAGGAAATTATACATCTTTCTGTAAGAATGATAACTATTATCATAATTGTGTTTCATAAATATATTTGTACCTGATTACATATTCATACATAAAGTAATGTTAATCATATTTTTCTTATATTATCTGTACTTGTTATTCGACATTTAATTATGTATAAAGTCAATAAATAAAAATAATTATAAAATATGCAAGGATGTAGTTCATTTTTTTTATCTTGTACATAAAAATACTAACACAACATAGGAATTTAGTGACCTAATTTATGTTTAATAATGAGAAAATTCATGTAAAAAAATATGGTGATATTTTTGTAAATAAGTTGAAGTGATTTACACAAACATCTTTTTATTTAACGTAAAACAAATAATTTATGTTGTACATTGAAAAGTTTGACATATCTATTTTACATTAGAAAAAAAAATGTATGAAGGACATGTTTTCTAATATTCTAATATATCTAAATATGGTTTTTCTTTCGGATTGTACGAAATCAATGAAAACGCTCTTACTTCATGGGGAGGTTTGTTTACTAATCTTTTTCTTTTTTATTTGTGATTGTGATTGTTTATTGAGTAACTTGGTTATGAATTTGCATTAACATCTCTTATGTTGTTTATAAAAGTACGTTGGTATTGTTTCTGGTGTTTGTTTGTAAAAATATATAAGAAAAAATGTTTGTGCTTTTTTTTTTTTTTACTTTGATAACATTTATCATCAAAATCAAATCTCGGTTCTCACTTGATTCATTTCTATAAAATAGAAAAATACATTGAAATGAGTATTTTTGAACATGTTTTCGTTTAGAGTATTGCATATTAAAGGAAATGTTTTTGATAAAGTTGATGAAGAATTCACAAATATGTGATAACGTTATTTTTCTAACTTTTATTTGTGTTAAGTTTTGTTAATAAAATCAACTTTTTCTTAGCTTTTATTTTTTCTAATCCTTAAGTTTGTCCCTTTCTTACATTGTTTTGTATTTTTGTTATTTCTATGTTTGTTTACTTTTAATATATATTTTTTAGTGTGTAAAATAAGTTAATAGGAAGCAATTAAAGTGGAAGATATCAAACTAGATCTCAAGGAAGTTGATCAACATCTTGCTCACATTGTATTGAGTGATTCCGATAGTGATAACCATTGGGTCGTCTTGATCGCGGTTGAGGGCATGAAAGTCCTCATTTGAGAAGGTGACGGGTGACATAAATCTTTATTTCTTGTCAACAAGCTAGATGACCTTCAAGCTTTTGAGGTGCCTTTTTCGTGCAAACGAGGATGTTCCGCCTCCTGTAAATCCTCTAGATATTGTGTTAATGTGATAGCGTAGGAAGAGGTCATGACTCCTACTGCGACATCGGTTGCCGTAGCGACGATTGTCTTGACGAGGGTGTCGGTCGGGACTACTCCTTCGAGGGTGGCTCTTCTCTAGTAGGTCTGTTTTCACACACTTCTAGAGATAACCCACACGACCAACTC
Source organism: Vigna radiata var. radiata (assembly GCF_000741045.1). Lineage (NCBI taxonomy): Eukaryota > Viridiplantae > Streptophyta > Magnoliopsida > Fabales > Fabaceae > Vigna > Vigna radiata. The sequence continues at coordinate 2,134,034 of NC_028357.1, read as the reverse complement.
TTCGATTTTGTCACGAAAGATGGAGCATTTCTCTGTGATGTGTCTAAAGTTTTGATGATATGTACAATACTTTTTACTGTCCACATTTTTCGAGATTGACTTCTTCTTGATCGGAAAAAAAAAATATGCACTTGTCGCTCCTCCAAAATCCTTGCCCTTGATGCATTCAATAAATGTATTAATTAAACTTGAATTCTCAATAGAGGTTTTTCAACCTTGAACCTCCTCTTTTATCTCTTCTATCGATCAGCTTCTTTATGTTTATACAATATTTAAAATAAAAATTTTATTTTCTTATAAAAATTTATTCATAAATAATTGATATCATGTCTTTGTGGTATCTCTCTTGAAAGAAATTCACACACCAAATATAAAAAAATTCAATTCCAGATAAGGATTTAAGCTTGCGTGAATTAGAAAAAATAAATAAATTAAATATTTTTCATAATTTCTAGCATTGATTTGACGACTTGGAATACAGTTTTAAACTATCTGACCAAAAGCTTACTCGTATCCACATCTAGATTCATGGAATAAAACCAGATACCTGATAATTACAATAAAAAGCATAATAAGAATGAAGAAATAAACGAGTGTTTTTAACTAGAATTGTAAAATGGTCGCATTATTATTTACATGAACTGACTTTCTATAAGGCATATGGATTATATAATCTTCAAAAGGTAAACTTGGTACATGTAAATTAATGTAAATGTAGTGTAATCTAACAACATTATGGCAAAGATAAAAACCACTTCATTATACTTTCACACTTTAGACATTGATGTGGACAGCCTTAGTCCACGTAGGACGGCGGTGTGGTGCACTGTCGGCCGTGGGTCGGGATTATGCGGCGGACCACATCATTGAAACTGATAAGAGACCCACTGCGGACCCCACCATAGTCAGTGGATTAAATTATACTAGCTTTGGTTCATAAAAACCAGATTTTAATTTCAATTTTGTGAATTAACAAATGAAATTGTAAAAAGTATTTTGAAAGAACTTATTAATTGGAACAAAACATAGGTTCTTATTAAAATTGAAACTAAACTTATAAGTATTTTGCATGAACTTGTGAATTGGAGATGTAGCATGATGTAAAAGTAAAATAATAATTTATTATTATTATTTAATTAAAAATTCAGTGTTTATATTTATTTTTTTTTTAGTTTTTATATTTATTTTTGACTTAATTAAAATAATTTATGTAAAAAGTGTTAATGTAATCGTTAACACTTTTAAAAGTATTATATGTTAAAATTTAAGTTTGACTATCATGCATATATTAAAATTTAGATATTTTTTATTTTAGAATATTTATGATTTTGACATCTAATATTTTTAAGTAAAAAATAATTTAAATTTTGACTCAACTTTTAAATGACATGTTGAGGATCATTGAATTATTTTTACAGAAAAAAGAAATAAAGATTCGATTTACTTTCTTTTAGAAAATAAGAATTGAATAAAAAAATATAAAGATGTAAATTAATAAAAAAAAAAATCCTAAATAGACAAATTCCTGATTATTAGTTTATTTGTTTTGGCATGAGAAAAGGTTGAAAGAAAAAGATAGCGTAAACGGCTAAAGGAGATCCTTGATGGGTCATAGAAGGATCTTCACCCTTTTGACATGGACACTGCTCCATCAATTAATTACACTTTACCCTCTTCATTTTTTTATGTTATCAAAGGAATTTTAGATTATGGTTGACGCGTATTCAATTTGCAATTTGAATTTTGCAGCTTTCCATGAAAAGAGGAAGGAAAATTCACCAAATTCTTCAACTTCACTCCCTATTTGTGTGTGTAGGTGTGAACCACAAGCTTCATCAAAAAGCATGATTGCATCCCTCACAGTTGCTAATTTTTCATTTCACAGAAAAGACTATAAAAATATGTATGTTCGCTTTCTAGAGCGCAGACCCTATGATGATGGGAGTGAAATTATAGGCATTAATCACCTTGTGATTTTTCATTCAATGAGGTGATCATTGATCATTATGTTCATCAAGAGTGCCCATTCCTGTTCCGAATGTCTATTACAGTCAGATCTTAAAAGTTGGATTGATTGCAAAACCCACCAATGTTTTCGCAAATCCAAACATCATCCAGCTTTCTTCTGGATATTTTCAATCATCATTATAGGATCAGATGGTTTTAGGAGTTGAATTTCGCGATCAAAGAAGGAGGTGTAATACGTGTAATCACATGCTATGCTTTCCTTCAATGTATTACTTCTAGAATACCAGTTACAAACTGGCACTCATTATTGAACTAGGAAATGCAGCACACATGTTCTACCAAATGCCAATTTGGTGTAGGAAAACAGAGAAATACAGATGGGAAATTGAGTAATTAATTTGAAGAAGAACTTTCCAAGCATGTTGTAAAAATGGGACAGAATAGAGACCTTTGATTGAGAAAGAGTGGCAAATATATGACAATATGAGTTGGCTACAGTGTTCCTGCTTCAGAGATGACAGTGACAGAATTTCAAAGAAGATACTCCCACTCTGCAGTAGAATATGGATTTCTTTTATGTAATTCTGTTGAAAAGGTTTGATTCACCTTCATGATAAATTTAGTAACACTGGAAGCTAATGAAAAACGTGAGATTAATAGCTTAATTGCAGAGAGAGAATGAATGACAAACTAAAAGCATAGCTTTGACCGATCAAACAATTAAATCTTGGAATCTATACAAAGTCCCACGTTGAATAAAAAAAGATGATCATGAATTTATACATGTACCATAGGAACCGGACGGGTCCACATAAACGTCCGGAAGATGTCCCTCCTTGCGGACGACCGGCGATTCAATAAGTCTTAAGCGGACTACGCAAAAGTAGTCCCTACTCCGCTACCACTTCGCCTAAAAAAATAGAGGTGACGGACATCCTCAGCTGCGGATGGTTGATTCTTCATGATAAGCGACCGCATCGACCGCTCGAAACGGACGGAGCAAAGTGTATGTTAATAGAGGAGACATTAAAAATGGATTAAAGGATAAAACACGATTAAAGAAGATGGGTCAGAAATTGGACCGTAATTAGGAACTAATTTTAAGCCCATGACAGAAACTATAAATACAAGTCAAGAGTGAAAGGTGGTTGGTTACATTGAATATCATTTATTCTCTCTTTTAGCATGTAACCGGCCGGCTCGGACAGGAGCGAGTTCGATATTGGAGTGGAAATTGGTGACTGTAAGAGTGAGGAGTGACCGGATGTCCAGGAGAAATTGTGGAAGAAGTATCGGATAGGAGTTTAACCGAAACAATATACATAAATACTTTTAATGGAAAAAGACTTTTTAAATGGTACCAAAAATAAACCTGTGAAAACTTAACTCAAAGCAGATAATATCTTATCAAGTATCGAGATATATCTGTGTCGAACCTCTCCAACCGTAAACTATACCACGAAATGTTATGGAACCTTTCCAACCGTAAACTATACCACGAAATGGAATGGAACGTGCAACGTCAGTCTCGTGAGCACCCCCACACTCTTTTCTTTCTTCTCTAACATATCTCTTACTACAATCCTCTCTTTTTCTTCTCTAAACATTTTTTACATATTTCATTTTTTTCAAGATAAGATTTGATCATACCTAGTTGTAATTGAGAATTTAAGAAACTTTTCTATTCAATGACATTTTGAAATAAAGTAAGATTTTATTTATTTTGACACTATAATAATTTTCTTAATTACTAATGAAATGTTATTGATGGAAAAAGAATCCGTTCATAAAACAAAATTTATTGATTAATTTTAACAATGTAAATGAATTTATGAATAAAATATATTAATAAATTAAAATTAAAATTATCAACAAAAATATTTATCAATAAATATATTTCGATAAATTATGTTAAAATTAATCAATAATTTATAATTATTATTATCAATGATTAATTTTTATTTATAGAATTTTTTTCATCAATAGTTACAGGGATAATTACTCATATTTATGATTGTTGGTAATTTTATTAAAAGAATTTTTTTATTCATCAATAAAATTTATCAACGAATATTGTATTGATGATTTTTTTTGTTATCGTTAAGTTATGAGTAATTTAAATTTATCGATAAATTAAACCTAAACCAGAAACCAATAAAAGGTGTTAAAGTAACATTACAAGTGTTACCATTAAGAAACTTTATAAAATTAAAACAAAATGATATTCGTAATTAGCATCTTAACATTTTTTAATCATATAATATTTATAAACTATTTGATTTTGTTTTCTTTTGAATTTCTTAAAACTTTTTGTTTTCTCATATATAATTCAATGCCAGAATTAGAAAAAAAAAATAGGGAGATAGACATTTTCCTTTTTCTTAAAACATTATTTTTTGTTTGTTTCCAATGAAACATAGAATAATATTATCTATACATGTTTATAAATGAAATTGTTTCGGTCTTGGCTTTTAAATATGATTTTCTCTTATATATCTAGAAAAGTATATTAACCAAAAAGAGTTTAATTTCATTTACAGCTGTTTTTATTTTGTATATAATCATCTCATGACAGAGATGCTTTGTACCATGAAACCAAAATAATGTTTCATTTTTATGGTTTTCTTAAAAACTTATGTTTCGATATTATGCTTGAGTCAAAATTTGGGTTTCAAATTTATATTTTATTTTGTTTCCTCAAAATATATTATTTTACTTACTTTTTTTTTAAAAAAAAATCCTTACATAACAAAATTATAAATGGATTGTCTGTTATGGAAGAAAATCCACTTGATTATTTTAATAGAATGTTCTGATAAGAAAAAAAATATCCAAAACCTCTTAAAAATATAGATGGTGGACCACGGAAAGTGTACAAGGCCTATATCCAAAAATGGTTATTTCTTTCTGCAGCGCTTAAGTTATTCATACACCTCCATGTTTTTAAAATTTTATTTTATCCTTTTTTATTTATGAGAATGTGTAATTCAAAACTTAAATAGCATATGAAATACATAATTTGAAATAAAATTTTGAATTCAGGAAAGTACTCAACAAAAACATGTTAGTTGTTCATATGCGAAAGACTTTACTTAATGTGCATGTTTTAAAAAACTCAATCTAAAACAAAAAGGAGGTGATAAAGATAAATTGTGTGGCGTAGAAAGCCAATAAAACAGATCACGGCTAGAGCCCAATTTTAGTTGGGTGTTTCATCCTCCACCTCCAAGTTTTCATCCTGCACCTCCAAAAATTACCATTTTAACCTTAATTAATATTATTTTAATATTTTCTCTTTCTTCATAAAGTGATTCAGCACCCCTCTAACTTTTTTTCTTTCTTATTAAAGTCAACCTACACCTTTCTAATTTTTTTTTCTCTTTTATTAAAGTCATCCTACATCATTTTAATAGATTTTAAAATCTATACAATTTTTATATAAATTTTCTAAATTTCATTTCGAGATTTAAAATTTAATAAAAATTTAATAATAGTTTAATTTAATTTAAAATTTTAAATTAAATTAAACTATTATTAAATTTAAAATGAAATTTAAAAAATTTATAAAAAAATTGTATAGATTTTAAAGTCTATTAAAATGGTGTAGGATGACTATAATAAGAGAGAAAAAAAATTAGAAGGGTGTAGGTTGACTTTAATAAGAAAGAGAAAAAATTAGAGACATACAGAATGACTTTATGAAGAAAGAGAAAATATTAAAATAATATTAAGGTTAAATTGTTAATTTTTGGAGGTGTAAGATGAAAGCTTAGAGGTGTAGGATGAAACACCCATTTTAGTTTCTTTTGCTGAAGAGAGTCAGAAAAGCGAGACCAATTAGAGTGATTTCAAATAAACCTCATCTCATAATTTTTTATTTAAATTTATTTTTAGATTCTGTTTCCTTTTGTCCTCTAAATTTAAAGTTGATCTTTTAATTTTTAATTTTGAAAAGTATTTAATTTTTTTACATTTTTTAATGTAACAAATTCCAAATATTAAATTCAAAAAAACAATTAATTAAAAATAGTATCCAACAATGTTATCGTGTAAGAGAAAGTAGAGATAAGAAAGGGAAGTGAAAAATATAAGAAAAAGGAAGTGAAAACAAAACAAACAAAAGAGATAACAGCTACCGATAAAAGAAGGATCAACCGCGACAGATATCGCTTTCTCTCCGAACAAAACCATTATGGCTGCCTTCAGCGGCGACGAAACCGCTCCTTTCTTTGGCTTCCTCGGAGCCGCCGCCGCCCTTGTTTTTTCCTGTACTCTCATCAATATATTTTTTTTCTTCTTTTTACTATCATCATTTCGATTCCCGATGTCATTTATCTGAATTTTTTCGCTGTTTCAGGCATGGGTGCGGCGTACGGCACCGCGAAGAGCGGCGTGGGGGTGGCGTCGATGGGAGTGATGAGACCGGAGTTGGTAATGAAATCGATCGTGCCTGTCGTGATGGCTGGTGTGTTGGGGATCTACGGTTTGATTATTGCGGTTATCATAAGTACGGGCATTAACCCTAAGGCCAAATCCTATTACCTCTTCGACGGTTACGCGCACCTCTCTTCGGGTCTCGCTTGTGGCCTCGCTGGCCTCTCCGCCGGCATGGCCATCGGCATCGTCGGCGACGCCGGTGTCAGGTATTCATCTTTTCAACCCTTCCCTTTTCATCATGAACTATTCTTCCTGTTGTTCGAATCGAGTTATTGCTACTGTTCTGTTTTCTTGTCATTGGTTAGTTATCAAATACTGCCCATGTGAGGGGGGAGTTTGTGTATACGGTTTTACTTTTCATGTTTTATGTGATGGTCTGATTGGTACCGGTAATTCGAGCATAACATCAAAAGACATATTTTTTCACTTATGTGGACTAGTTTTTCAGAGTGTTTTCTGTGATCGTAACTTGCGAGTTTACAACTTGCAACACTAGAATGAAGAAATCAAGAAACAACTTTTGGGTCTTGTTATGCTTAGTGATGAACGCATCTCATTGTTTTTTTTTATTTATTGAACTTATTATTTCTACTTCTGGTGTTGTTACTACTAGTATTACCGCTGTTGTTTGTGATTTGTAGTAATTTGTTCACTATGTGTGTGTGCGAAATTGATTTTGAATGAAATTAATTATGCCATACTCATATTGGTTATAATTGATTTTGAAGCTGTGTGATTTGTATTTGGATTTTCATTTGTTCTAAACGCAACTTAGTGGTGACACTAAGTTCAATATTTTGTATCAAATGCTAAAGATATCTAAAGTTGTTTCAACTTAAAATCAATTCTGTTGCTGATAAATAAAACACACTTAAAATCAATTCTTAGATCCATAATCAACTCCCTACGTGGAAATTGTGAATTTTACTTAAAATCGCGTTAGATGCCATTTCAACGTGATTTTAAACATGGATGATTCCATGTGAATCCAATTAGCTTTGGTACCTGATGTGATATTTTGACCCTCACCTCTGTGCAACCTACCGCCACTCCTTTGGTACCATCTAAATAGCTTCTCTCTACTCACATTTTGGTGAATGTTGTTGATGTATAGATATGTTTGTGTGTGCGTATTGTCAACTAAGTTTCATTTCCATATGCTGCAATCCTTGAATTCATTAGTGAATCCAAAATCACAATGGCCTTTTAAATATCTCGATTTGGAGATATGGAATGTGGTGGAATGTTGAAAACTCCTTTAGCATATAATTGAGCAGAAGAAATGTGTGGTCAGCAATTTGTGAGAATTTTCTTTGATCTACTAATTGGTGTCTTATCAATTGAAGATAAACGGTTACCAAGTTTCTAGTGATGGGTGCAAGAGATCTTATCGGGTTGCTGTTATAAAGATTGAATGTTTCGATGTCTTTATTGTGATAAAATGCAAGGACAGAAAAAAGTAGTTCAGAGCCGTAATCACACGTGCTGCAAGGAATTGTTAGTTTCTTCGTACCCTGGGATGATTGTATGGTGTCTCTAGTTGGGTAAAATTTTTTATATGGTTAGTTTTAGGCGACACATCACATTGCATTTTAGTTTACTCCTTTTGATTCAGAATTACTAATGAGAATTTAAGATTTTAAGTTTCATTTTAACAAATTGAATTTGACATGTTGGTAATTCTTTTTCAGGGCAAATGCTCAGCAGCCAAAACTTTTTGTTGGAATGATTCTCATCCTTATTTTTGCTGAGGCTTTGGCGTTATACGGTCTCATTGTTGGCATCATCCTCTCTTCCCGTGCTGGCCAATCCAGGGCTGATTGATATAAAACTTCATGTCGGATGGGGTACACAACCACAGATTGTGAATGTTACAGTGGAGTCCGGCTGGGTAATGTTTGTACACTAACTGCTGCTTTGGCTTGCTCATGTGAGTCTATTTATGTTTGCATCAAAAAACTAAGGCTATCCAGTAATAATGTCAGTCAAACTTTTCCTAGGCCGAAATTTTTTAATTATATGCTCAATCCAAACTAGAATAGAGATCTCCATAATAAGACAGATGTATGTTTTGATTCCATTTACTTTCAGTGTTTTTCTACTCAAAATGTCTCCCCCTAAATCTATTCTTATTTAATTTACTTCTCCAATTTGGTTCGAATCATGGTTATCAAACTCACTCTTAAACTCTTACGAGTTTAAGTTTCCACACATGGCTTCCGAGTTAACTCGAAAGTAAACTCTTTTCCGCGTAAACTCGGTAGAATTAATTGCAAAATCGGTAGAATCGTGTAGAATCACGAGTTTGGAGCGATTCTATGGAAGAAAAATTAAGAAAAACAAGGTCATTTGGTCTTTTATTATTATACATTTAATGAAATGCATTAAAATTAATGACAATAATTCAAGTATATATGTTTTACGATATTTAATTTTATGAACTATATATCTATAAATTTTATTTATTTAAAGCTATATAAATTTGTAGACTTATTTAAATAAAGATATTATTTATATAGTATTTTTCATCTGAAGTAAACTCTTACGAGTTTACGAGTCGAGTTTACTCGACTCTCACGAGTTTACGTAAACTCGTGAGTCTGATAACCTTGGTTCGAATTAAATATTAATGATAAGTATTGGAATTTGGGATAAAAAAATAAAGTTGTATGATACGTAGTAATTGATCTGCTATCAGGAATGAAAGTTGTATGATACGTAGTAATTGATCTGCGAAAGTGTGTTGATATTACACACCTTTGTCACCTTCGTTGCCTGTTTTGTTGGAACTTATTATCTTATTGTCACTCCCGCTTAGCAAGCTTTTCGTCTTTTTTCTCACTTCCTACTTGCTCCTTGCTCATATACCCTTCTTCCGACATCTTCATGCGTGTTTCTTTTTAACCATTACCTTGAGCTGAATAGGCAATTGTGATAGCCTCGGAAGAAGTATGATCATGGGACGTGCTATTTTGAGTCAGTAGACATTGCAGTTCCCAAGAGTTCAACACGAATCTCCAAAGAAAGAACATGTTATGAAGCTCGACCAACTTCAAATGTAAACAACTAGAGTAATAGTCATAAATGGACATAGGACCCAGTTGATAATTTGCAACATGAAGTTCGAGCTGAAATCGTCTTGTCTCATTGATTGTAAATAGTCAAGTAATCCCACGTATCTTTCGCCATAGAGAAACAGCACAAGGCTCAATTGAAACAACACATCCAACAAATATTTGAAGGAATCATAAAGGTATGATTGACAACCTCTAGGTACCATTTTAGAATTTCTAACTTTTTGCCCTCTATAAATATTATAAAGATTTGTATAATCATCAATAACAATAATGGCTCAACTATTCTAATTCCTATAATTACATAATCTAACGAACACGCATATTTCTATTTCTAACTTAGTCAGTCTTTTACTCTTTTTCATATTTTAACAAGTGTTACTGGTAGTGGGTAAAGAATCAAAGAGACTTAATATGAGTGGATATTCAATCGTTTAAAAATTATTTAAGATTCGTTTAGATTATATGCTCCATTAATTAAAAATAATGTTTACTTTATGAAAAGGTGATTAAAGTTGTTTGGAAATACTTGTGAGTTAGAGATGTTTAAATTTAAATAGAACAAGATGTATGAAAAAGGAGTGTGTGAAATTTTTGTTTTCAATATATTACTAGAACGCCGATAGAGAAATTGTTTATCAAAAAATTCAAATAGTTTATAAAGTGTAGTGTAGATGTCACGTAGAAAACAACCAAAAAAGTCATCAGTATATAGGAATTGAATGTATTGTTTTAGGAGCGACAAAATACTAAGAGTTGATACTATGTAAAAGCTAAAAGTGAGAATGATAAGAGGATTGTAAGTATTATTGTTTTTGTTCACTAATTTCTTGTATTTCATATGCTCTTAACATTTCATTAGTAATTTCTTTACTTTTATATTTCTTGTTTCATTTAAATTTGAGTAGTATTTCTCTGTTTCACTTTTTTTATTCATGGTTTATCCTTAAATCGTGTTGAATTGAACTCAAATCGTTTGTTAACCTTAATTGCAATATTCCTTTTCATCCTCATTTTCATACAATTTTCATCTCATCTCAAATTTATTTTCAAGACATTATACATACAATGCATAAGTTACACGTTTATATTTATTCCCAAAGTCAAATGTCTCCCATAAAATTAAGTACAAAAATATTTAATCAGAATCTAATAGTTTTCTGCTTCTAATAAGTTTAATAAAGTGTTTTATATAATCTTTAGATTATTCAAATTGAAACTTCTTTTCACTCCTAGTCTAAATAAGAAGAATCTATAAATCTTTTTTTATTTAATATTATGATAAAAAAAATCTTATTTCTAGTTTCATGTACATTAAAATATAGTTATGAAATTGTCATATATGACTAAAGACATTGTATAAAAAATAAGAAAGGAAGTTGTTCAAAACACTTATAGATTATATTTATTAGGAGTGACAAAATGGATCAGTCCTACCTATTTTAGTTTATTCCGTTACTAGCCTGTCAAAATTGGACTTAACCAGTCCAAAGGTTTTTGGTTTTTTCAAAATTGTCCTCCGCAAATTAAAAACGCTTTTACTACTTACCAAAATTTTCAAATGCTACCACTTTTCATTAACTTCCTCTTCCTTACCTTATATACTCACTTGATTTTCAATTCCCACCACGTAAAGTTACATTTACTTATTTCTTCTATTTTCATCAAGTTTTTGTGTGGTCCTTATGGTCCATTGTTGATCTGGTTCGTGGTGCTGGTCTTCTTTTTAGACAACACAAAGAAGAAGCGAAGTGCATTTGTTCGTGAAAAGTTGCTTATTCAAAATAAGGTGCATGAAACTTTTAACCCAGAAATAGGAGCTTGAGTGGATTTCAAAATTTGTTTAAGGTGTTAACATATTTTGAAATCTAATGAAGATAGAAACGGGTTTTGAAATTTATGAAGACTTTCAATAGATTTCGAAATTCGTCGCGACCTTTAACAAATTTCAAAATCCATTGAAGGTTTCGACGAATTTTGAAATTTGTTGAAGACCTTTGGTTATTTATTTCTAATTTTTAGAATTTTTAATTTATTATAAATGTTTATTTTTATTTTTATTTTATTTTTAGTAATTTTGAATTTATTTAAAATATTATGTGTTTTATTAATTTTTTATAAAGTTTTGTTATTTTTAATTTGTTAATAATTTGTTACATGCTTTATAATAAATTTTTAGACATTATTATTAGTATTATTAGGAATCATGTTAGATATTGAGAGGTGGATATTATGTTATATGTGACTATAAAATACAAGAATATCTTTATGGCACTTCTTTTATAAATGAAGTGGTGGAGGGAGATCTCAAATAATTTTATCACGAATGAAATATTTTTTCCTTGTGATGACTTAATTCAATAGGTGAGAGGGATTGCACGCCATTAAAGGTTTGTTATGGTTACTATTAGATCGAACAAAGCTATTGGTGAATCGGAGAGGAAGACGTTTGTCTTATTAGGATGTGAACGAGGTGGAAAGTATAGAAATGCAAACCCGATGTTCCTAGTATATACGACACCCAAAAATGTGAGTATCCTTTTAAGTTAAGGGGCAAGCCATCTTTTAATGGCAACATGTAGATATTGAAGGTCATTTGTGGATATTACAACCACAATTTTTTTAACTTTTAAAGAAAATAATGATCGTAATGTCATAACAAACAAATCTACAAAGCAAGATTTGCATACAATCGATCATTGAGAGAGTCAATGACTAAACTACAACAGTTGATGATGATGTTAGATTGTGATAACTATATTCATTAGAGTAAGTGTGTCGACGAATATAAGGTTGTAAGTGATTTTTTTGAACATATCCTGATACAGTCAAATTGTTGAATATATTTAATATTATTTTGTTGATGGATTCAACATACAAAATAAACAAATATTTACTTCTCTTATTTACAATTGTTGGTGTCACATCTACATTATTAACCTTCTAGCATTTGAATCTAAAAATCAACTGAAAAATATATAGATTTCGATCACTCAATAAAACAAAATTGTTTAAGACAAATTCAACTAAAAACACAAAACTTAAACTTAATTAAACTATTTTTTATTTTTTATACATGTGAAAAAACGTAAGCAATAATGATGTAAAATAACTCTGCTGTCATTTCATAAAATCATGCATAAAAAAATAAGTTAAAAACATAAAAATTTTAGATTCTTAGTAAAATAAAAATTATAAATGGAAAGTTAATTAAATATATTTAAATTTACTATAAACTTAAATTTTAATTTTTAACCAAACTAACTAAAATGACAAAACAAGTTTTATATCGTGAATAATTCTCACATTTATTCCATGCCAAGCTTGCTAGTTACATTAAAAAGAGAGAGAGATCATTATTGTCCTAATTCTAGAAATTAAGTAGCCTAGTGTCCACCCTTTCATTTCATGCACTCCAAAACTTTTCGGCGAAAACAGAAAGCTGTTCATGGGGCCGAAAATCATACCTTATAAACCCTATATAATATAATTTTCTTATGGTAGGAAATTAAATATGAACATATTTGAATATATAATACATAAATATTTAGAATAATTTATATGATTTAACTTGGTGGAAATGATGCCAAACTAGACCAAATGTGTAATAGCATTTCCGTGTTACCATTAATGCTTTTGCATAGTGATTCGTCCACTTTTTTTCTTTTTCTTTCGACTTAAAATTTATTTTAAATTTAAACTTAAAATAAGAGTTTTACGAAAAACAATGGAATTCAGTTAACAATTTCAACATAAAAGCTCATTTGAAAAAAAAAAAATGTTGTATTGTTTATTGATTGAATTTTTTTAAGACGCGGGTTACAATAGTATGAAGGATAGTTAAACGATCTGGCGAGATTTGCTCTCTAAAGTCAAGACAAATGCATCTACTTCAAATTCCACAGTTGAAAAGAGTGAAAATTTTGAGGATTGTTATTATGAACTTAGACTTATGATGCTTCATGTCGCATCAATTCTTCTTTTTTTCATTTCTGTATTTTCTCTCCCGCGTCACCTACTTTCAAATTTTCTTCTTTCACACTACAAAAAATTCAGACAACAATTAATTTAACCCTCTACAATGCAGCATCAGATCCAAAGTGATGGACGCAATCACATAAGACTTCACCATATTATGAATAGAAGAATATTAGAACAATTGAAAATAAGTAAATGATAAAGAAAAACTGAAATGAGCATAAAAACAAAGCTACCGAATGATTAAGGTAAATAAATTTGGAAGATGAGATGAAAAGTGAGTGACAAATGATTACTTTTTCCTTCTCTGAATCCCTGTTTGTTGATACACCGCCCAAAAACCCAAAAAATGGTCAAAATGACAGATCATTTATGCAATAATCCAAATCAAATAAATCAGGACCCACCCTACACAGTGCCTAATAATTGAGACTTCTAACTCATCCTGTAATTGAGTCTCCAGATTCCAATTTCAAATTTTCTATTTTTTTTAAGTACAACTAGAACACCAGTGAAAGCCACGTGTAGCATCAAGAAACTCGTATCCTTGGTAACGGAATCAACGTCTGACATCACCAAGTTTCATAATAAGGAAAAATATGTCAAACTTCAACAGACACGTGTCCGTTGTTTATGTTACACCGGAGAAGGTTGTGCTGTTTCAGCGGAGGATGGAATATCGGGTCCAACACGACAACCTTCGAGCATGAACACGATGTCAGCCATGGTTGGTCGATCAAGAGGGTCTGGAGCTGTGCAAAGCAGACCAACTTTCACACCCAGCAAGAACTCTTCCCATTCCGAAGACTCTGGGTCAAGTTCAAACAAACCAGGCTCTAGTAGCTCTGCAATTTGACCGTTCTGTAACTGTTTCTTCACCCACTTCACTATATCCTCATCCTGCGTGAACATCACCGGTCTCTTCCCAGTGAGAAGTTCCAGCAAAACGATGCCGAAGCTGTACACGTCACACTCTTTCGTGGGTTCCCCTGTTAGTACAGCCTCCGGGGACACGTAACCCAACGTGCCAACTGAAGCTGTGCTTGAAGTGGAGGCTTCGACTGGGTTGGTGACTGTTAACTTGTCCAACCCGAAATCTGATAAATGGGCTTCGAAGTCTGCATCAAAGAGCACGTTTTGGGGTTTGATGTCACCGTGGATAAATGAGGATTGGTGTAGAAACGCTATGCCACGGGCTATTCCTAATGCAATGAGGTGTCGCATTGGCCAATTCAGAACGTGACCATCTAGGTGTGATGCTTCTTGGAGCAACGTTGCGAGGTTCCCATTGGGCATGTAATCGAAGACCAAGAGTCTAACATCCGATGGGCCTGCATAGTAGCCTCTGAGAACTGTTAGGTTTCGGTGCCTGATTTTTCCTAACGACTCGGCTTCTTTTCTGAACATGTTTTCGTCTAGTGACCCGTCTGGGAGCTTGCGAATGGAAAGGACCATTCCGTCGTTGTAACAGGCCTTGAATACTAAACCGTGTCTTGTTCTGCTCAGCACGTTTTCTTCGTCGAATTGCCTTGTTGCTTCGATTGTTTCGGCTAGTGTGATTTTGGCGTTGAACATAACGAGTTTTGGTCCGTTGGTGTCAGTGCTGCTTCGACCTTGACTTGTTCCCGAACTTGTTCTCGGACTCTTTTTCTTCTCCCCTGACACTGCTGCTTTGATCCTTCTGCGCCATCTCAGAAGGCTGGAGATGTAGAAGCAGCAACACAATGCCAATAAGCAAGCTCCAACCGCGATGATAATGATTAACACTATCGACCTATTTCTCTCTCTATTGTCTGTCTCTTCGCACTTTCTATCCAATGGCTTCCCGCACAAGTTCTGGTTGCTTGCAAATACAGAGGAGTCGTTGAATTTAGAACCCAACATTGGTGGAATCTCACCCTCTAATTTGTTGCCTGAGACATTGAAGTACACCAAACCGGGGATGGTGTTTAGATTACTGGGGATTTCGCCACTCAATTGGTTGGCAGAGAGATCCAGCACAGTTAGGTGTGATAACTTGGCCAATGACCCTGGTATAGCACCCGAAAGTTCGTTGTGATCTGCTAACACAACGGTTAACTCTGAGCATTTGGAGATATCCTCTGGCAAAGCCCCAGTTAAGTTGTTCTTACCTAAATCAAGGACTTTCAAATGAGCTAGACTAGAGAGATCGGCGGGAATGGGACCTCCGAAGTAATTTGATCTAAGCTCGAGAACTTCAATGTCAGGGCAGTTTCCAATTTCCGGGGGAATCACTCCCATGATGCGGTTATTAGACAATGAAAGAACAGACAAAGATCGGAGAAAGCCATAGCTTTTAGGAACATACCCAGAAAAGTCGTTAGAGCTTAGGTTTACGTATTTCAAACTGATCAAGCTGCTAAACCCTTCAGGTATCACCCCAGACAACTTGTTCTCTTGAAGAGCAATGACCTGCAAACTGGGAAGCCCCGAAATTTCATATGGCAATTTACCGGAGAGATTTTGTTTGCTCAAATCAAGAGTTGTGAGCCTGAAAAGATTCCCCAAAGTAGAAGGAATTTCTCCATTGAAGTCATTACCACTCAGATTCAGAACCATTAATTTACTCAGATTCCCAATTTCCGCAGAAACATGACCAGAAAACTGGTTTACACTGAGGTCCAACACTGTCAAATTCTTCAACCCCATCAATTCCTCTGGCATTGAACCATTCAATCTATTACCTCTTAAACTCATAGTTTCAAGAGAAACAAGCCCACCAAAACTCACCGGAACAGAACCAGAGAAATGGTTCACACCAAGAGATAGAACCTTCAGCGCTGTCAGATTTCCTATAAACGAAGGAACCTCAGCGGAAAACCGGTTTCCTTCAAAATCAAGAACACGCAGGGACCTACATTTTACTAATTCCGGCGGAATCTCGCCTGAGAACGAATTATTGGCCATCTTCAGCTCTTCCAATTTCCAGAGATTTCCAATTTCCGGCGGAACCTCGCCGAAAAGTGCGTTACCGGAAATGTCGAGAACCAACAACGTCGTCACGTTGGTTAGCCACAGCGGAAACATGCCGCGCACGCCATTTTGCTGAATATCCAAAACCTCAAGAACACTGAAACACGTGGCGGCTTGAGGCCACGCGAAATCCGTGAAACGGTTAAACCCTAACTGAACGATGCGAAGTGACGGCGCTTTGAGCGACACGTTGCAGAAAACGGAAGCCGGAACGGCGCCGGTGAAGTTGTTCTGCGCGAGCGACAACACCTGAAGGTTCGGGAGGGCCGCAATCGCAGCCGGTAACACGCCGGCAAGCGCGTTCCCTTCCACGCTCAAATGCACGAGCGAGGAACAATTCGCGAGAGATGAAGGTAAGGTTCCACCGAGAACATTGTGATCGAGCCAAAGGTATTGCAGGTTCTGAAGCTCTCCAATGCGCTCAGGAATCTGGCCCGAGAACTTGTTGTAGGAGAGGTTGATAAGCTGAAGCTCGGAAAGACCGGCGATGGTGGTCGGAATCTGGCCGGAGAAGGCGTTGGCGGAGAGGTCAACGTATTTGAGATGGAAGGGAAGTTCGGCGGGGATTTGACCAGAGAGGTTGTTGCCGGCAACGTTGAGAATCTGGAGAGCGGCGAGGTTTCCAATCTCCGGCGGGAGTTGGCCGGAGAGGTCGTTATCCTGTAGGAACAAGGAGCGTAGGAGCGTGCATTTGGAGAGGGATTGGGGAATTGTGCCGTTGAAGGAGTTGGAGCGAAGGCTGAGCCTTCGAAGCATGCGTAGGTCTGAAATGCGGTCAGCAAGTAGGCCAGTGAGTTGAAGGCGAGGCAGACGTAACTCGGTGACTCGGTCGTTCTTGCAAGAAACCCCACGCCAGTCGCAAGGAGCTAACGGCGTTGATGGGTCCCAGTCGTTAAGCGCGCCGAGAGGGTCGTAAAGGTTGAGCTTGAACGACGTCAAGGCTTGGATCTCGGTGACAGAGCCGCAGTGGGCGCATGATAAGAAGCGTGCACACAATAACAGTAGGATGAGAAATTTAGTCATGGCAGTGAAGGGAAGAAGAGAGTAAGGTGTGAGTTTGGTTAGCTATTCCAACATCCTTAGTTCCCCCATCTAACCTCTTCCGGCATAACATAACACTCCATAGGTATATTTATATATAATAATTTCAGATTATATTTTATTTATATAGTAAAAAATACATGTTTTTTATAAAGTTTAATATGATTTTAGTTTTTATGTATAAACAAAATGAAGCAACCTAGCTAGCATTCTCATTTGTCCAAGTGCATGGAGAAAAAACTCTTATATTTAAAATGGTTAGATGGAAGAAGTGGTCACTGGAGCTTCTCTCTCACCCAGTTATGGATTCTGTCTCCTCAAAAAGTATATTTTGGACTAAGAATGCAATGCAAGCCAGCTGTTCTCATCTTCTACACTCCTATTATATTTACTCACAACTCAAAAATATCCATATTTATCTGCTTTTCACTTCACATATTCCATTCTCTCTCTTATCACTCTCTGTCTTTAATCTGATGTACACACACATTTAATGCAGTTCTCCCATAGTACCTCAACCTTTTCTACTTTATCATATCTTAAATAAAATAATATATTTCTTTTACTTCAAAATTATTAAGAAAATAAAAAAAATGTATGATGAAAGAGAGATTCTGAAAAGTTGGTGTTGTTTTGTGGATGCATGCAGTACAGAAATAAAGCAACAAAAGGAAGTAATGAAGTAGAGCGGCAGAAGGGAAGAGGTATGTGTAGAAATAATTGAGAAGGTTATCTGATTGTATTTATATAATATATGTGGGTGCTTGGCTAATGTGGTAGGTTTTAAATGAATTGGCGTAGTTAAATGTTTGTGAAGGATGTGATAGCAGAATCATTGAGCTATGTGTCTGTCTATCTTATCTTTGCATGTTTAACTTTCCCTTCTGTTTTGTTGTCCAGGCTTTTAATCAGTGCATCTAATTACCACCTATTCTTTCACATCACCTTCCTTCCTAAAACATATGCATTGCCTCTACTCTCCATTTTTATTTTTTTTATGAATGTCATCTTCACACGATTTCATTTCATTTTAGGAAAAGTAACATAACACCACTTTGTTTATGAAATCGGATTAAGTTTAGATGACTTATCCAAATTTTCGATTTTTTTTTTTTAAAGTTATCCCATTTTAGTCACCATTTCATGTTAATTTTCTTATGTTAATAAATAGCCATAGATTACTCATAATGAATCTATACATATTCTTTCATGTCAATTTTAATAATGTTTGATGGTTCCTAAGAAAATTGTCTTGGTGGTATATGGAAACAAGCAATCTGTCCCAGATGTTTGAACTCAGTTTGTATAATTTGATGTTGGAATTGAGGTTTGGATCTGATCCACTTCTGGTCTTGAATGGGAATAACATGATGACAAATGCTTGCGCCAAAATAAAGAACAAGGCGACGATAATTGAATTTTACGAAGCTGAGTTTTACTTGTTTGGTACTTCATACTCTCATCCCCAGATTTTGGCTTCACCTTCAGTGTTCCCTTTTGCTTCATTCCTTTGGGCTTCAAAGGTCAATGTCACTGAGGAATTTAACTTTTTTTCTTATCCCTAACAACATTTTACATTGATTTTTGAAAAACTCTCCTGACTAATTATTTTATGGGATAAAAATGAAATATGTGTGGGGGCAATCGGTGGAGTATCTGCTAGTGGTCGATACTGAAAGCAGAAAGAGCCAAGTTTGCACTGTTTTTAGGCTTTCCAAAGTATTTTTGGGCATAAAGTTGTGGCAGGGCAGGATCAACTTAGATTGACGTCATGGGATTTGAAGGACCACAAGTGGATAGTTACGTCCATACTCATTATAGTTGAAAATATTGACAATTGAAGACAACCTATTCGACAAAATTTCTAATCAGCCCAATGTTTTTGGTTGGTTCTGGAGTGGGATTGGAGCTTGTTCAGGGGAAAAAACAAAAAGGATATAACAAAGGGAAAAGGGTGAGTGTTGTTGTATGCTGCATTAACCTAGGCCAGACATTTTGGCAACCAAAAACAGTGTTTCATTGCATAACGTGATCCTTTCTCTATTCCTAATTATAAGTGGCAATGAACCATGGTCCTCTTCTGCCAGCAATTAGTGCCCTGGCAATGCAAGAAATTAATCACAACCCTGTTGTTTTAACAGGACTGTCTGGTTTGGTGCAGTGGTTGAGAAATGGAATGTGGTCTAGCCACTCTGCTTCATCATTTCAATTTCATTAAATTCATCATTCATCTTTTTTCACTTTAATTCTGCATTTTTAATTTTATTAGTTTTGGTTTAGTTTTTATGAGGAGTGGGTCATTTTTCTTTGTACTGTTTTATGTTTTGATTCTCTAATCTTATCCGAACACGTAATTCATTTTGATAGATTATTGACTTGTAGATGATATTCTGACACTTAAGTTATATATGTTTCATTGAGAGATTTATATTTTATTAGGATAAAAGATGTCTTTACCCAAACATTAACAGTATATAGTATATTTATAAATCTTGAAAACCATTGAGTAACCATTAGTGTAATATATTATTTAGACAATCATATTTAATAATCAATAATCTATATTTGTAAAGTATAAAATAATCTGACTTATTAATACTTATCAATTATTTATAAATGATAATTAATTTGAATGTAGAGAAGAATTTAAACATATCATTACTTTCAATATTTTCTATAAATTATAATTTATAATAATTATCTTATCACAATTTGAGTTTAAAAAGATTACCTCTTCGTAAAAATTATTTGAACTTTTTTATAGCGCGAATTTAAGGCATTTGATTTTTGACTTTTTTCTCTCTTTGTTTATAGATGGAACGGCGACAGGTCATATATTAAATGTTTAGATACCTCAGTCAACTCACGTACCTTTCGGACACTCCTCATAATTCTAATATGTATGCCATCTTTTACAAATTTTCTTTTTCATAATTGTGACATATATTCCTATGTTTTTCTTTTTACTATTTGTTTTATATTTTTTAACCAATAACTAATTTCTAGTGTTACGATCTTCAGCCGGTTAAATTAATATTATTAGAATCAATCTTATTAGAATGTTGAAGGAAAACACTATATTTAAATTGTTATTGTTCTCAAATTCTAAATACTTACTATATGGTATATTATAAAAAATAATTACGTTAAAATAACATTGTTAGGATTAATAATTATATTTGAGGAATTATTTGTTAGAAAAATTGGAACTTTATCACAATTTTGTCTTTAAAATATATTTTGGAAGGTTAAAGGAGAAAAATATATTTAAATTACTTTTGTCTTCTAAAAAATGTAAAATTATTAAACGTATTTTAACGGTATAAAATTATTGAATGTACCAATACAAGTCTTCCAAAAAAAATGACTAAGGAAAATGAAGGTTCAACATTAGAATCATTTTCCATTCTCCTAGTTCAAAACCAAGAGAATAAGGGTTTTGATTCCCTCCAGAGTAAAGGTTTATATTTATAACCTCGTTTTCATTCCCATATTTGGTTTCAATGTTTCAACCTTACATATTAGGGTCAACCATTACATATGAAGTATTATATATTTTGGACCTAAGATATCTAACATGATTGTCTTTAAAAAAAAGCATCTCAAAAGATTAAAAGTAAAATTGTATTTAAATTGTCCTTAGCCTCAATCCCTAAATGGTTGAGTTTATTCACTATACTCGAACAAAAACCTCTCGATCAATCTCTAAGAGGAATGAAGGTTCATATGTAAAACAACTTTTTCATTTCTCCAAGTTGAAGTTAAAGGAACGAGGGTTTTAATTTAGAACCTCGCCTTGATCCTCATAATATTCCAATCTCAAGTTTGTTGAAATAATATTACTATAATCAATCATTTTATTTAAATTTCATTTTAAAATTTACACAATTTATAAAAAATTAAAAAAATAATTTAAATTCTCAATAAATGACTATTAATTATACCTTATTATATAACATTTTACTTTTACTCAAAAAAACTCGTTACTTTATATAGAATAAATCCAACCAAGACTTACAACTTATTTAATTGTTAAGCTTTAATAACATTAGATATGTTATAAATTAAAGATAATGATATTTTGACAATATTTTAACACGTTCTTTTATGATTGGTCTAAAATTATTTTAGAAGCAACAATAATCATAAACATCATCATAAACCAATTAGATATTAAAATATTGTCAAATATAATTATCAACAAATTAAATACGTTAATAAAGATAGATAACGAGAGTCTTCAATATTTAACTTCTATCATCATAAATACCATAACATTTTTAATTTATTATTAGTTTTTTAATTACTTTAATGCTGTGTAGTAAATCTAAATAATATATTCAATTTGTATATTATTATTGTCATTAATAAAATAAAAATGAGTAAATAATTTAATATAATTGTAATAATAACTATATAAAAATTATAAATATACAAATAATCTTCTTTTATTTCTTTTAAATTTTAAATTGATCAATAAGTAAATTAAATTAAAATTAAAATTTTTAATCTTTTTATTGTAAATAATTACACTGTTTGCAAAAAATTCCATTTTTATTTTATTTTGTATTTTAGTTTTGACACTCTTCATTAAAAAAATGTGTAAATATAAGATCGAGAATAATTATAATAAGATAAATTAAAGTATAAAAAAATAAAACATACTTAATATAACATTCTATTTTAATATTATTTAATTACTATAGAAATTCATGACATATTTAATAACAAGAAACATTTAACTCAAAGAAATACACATGATATTCTTATTATAGTTATTCTAAAACAAACCAACAAAGATGAGACCATAAACTAATTTATCAAAAAAAGTGATTATATAACAGAAAATAAAGATATTAACACATATATTTTATATCAATCAATCTTAAGTTATACCATCATCACTCTACGTGGTGCAACAACTTGCCTACTCAAGCAACATTCACAAGGTTAGTCCATCAATCATCTATGTCCAAGGAAAGTCTATACACTAAGACTTTCTACTACTCTTTACGACATAGTTCATCATTATTTACTTGAGATTGAATGATTATTAAAATGTCAGGATAACCCCCAATGTCAGGATAACCCCCAATACAGAATCCCTACATTAATACATACTCTAAATGAAACCATTACAAAAACTTCTTCTTGAAATTCTTCTCAAATCACATACCAATCATATTCAAAACCATGTTTACAATCTGTAAAGCATCAATAATTTCAAATAAGCTTGCATTGAATCCATATAAACCACTTCAAACCAAGTAAGAATAAAAAAATGACATAAAACATGCACCGGCTTTGCAATAGGGAGCACTCAACACCATAACTCTCACATTTTCTCTTGCCCAGCACAAACAGCCTCTCACTTAGATTTGATTGCTATAAACCTATCCAAATTATCAAATTGGTATTTGTGACTCAGTGATTGGTTCAAAACATGTTTAAATGTCACAATGAATACCAAATTGCTTAAATAGTAAGAGAGTTATTCCATTAGCTCACTATAATTTCAAACAACACAACAACATATTAATTAACCATAATTCAACAACAAAATTAACTGAGTCATAAATTTAATAATCTCATACAACCAAAACAAAGCTCATTCATTAATATTTCTAAACAACTATATTTAAAGAATTTATCAATCATACTCAAATCATGTCAACTTTTGACAAGAACAAATGAGTTAAGTATATTATACTTTATTTATTACCTTATTTGTCTTATTTTAACTCTTTTTTTCTCATTACAATAGGAAGATCAAACTTTACAATGAAATTTATTAAAATAAAATTACAAAATAAAATAAAAGTTGAATTTCTTGTAAACAATATAATTATATATTGAAAGAAAAAATAATTGAAAATTTTAACTTTAATTCAATTATTGATACTATAAGAAAAAAATGAATTAATCGATCAATAAATCAAAATTACCAACAACTTATCAATAGAAACTTTATTAATAAAATATTCGTTAATAAATTTTACTTGAATAGAATTTTTTTTGTGATTACCAATAAAACAAAAAATTAATTAATAATTACTAACATATTTGTCAGTATATATTGTAATTTGATCTTCTTCTTCCTCTCTTTTTCTTCTTCTTTTATTTTTCTTTTTCTTCCTCTTCTCCAGTCGCCACAGTCAGTATCGTAATCGTCAATAGTCACCACAGTTGTTATTATCATAATATTTGTCACCTTCAATACCTTCATCCTCATCCTCTTTTTCTACTGTTATTGTCATCTCTATCCCAAATACTATCGACGTCACTTTTGTCACTAATAATGCAGCCTTTGTCATTATTGTTGTGACCTCTTTTCTTTTCTTTTTCTTATTACTCATTTCCAATATATTTATAGCAAATAAAGTTTTTCCATGTATGTCTAACATGAGATTTGTACTTAAATTGGTGTTAAAGGGAGTTCTAGAAAATATTACAGTTTTTTAATTTTATCAAGATCTTACAATTAATTGAAAATATTCGTTAGGAAGTAGTCTCTAAAAAAAATATTTGTATTTTTAGCACATATATTACACCGTTAAAAAAAAATTCTATCAATTATTTGAACCGGTGCAAATTTTATATTATTTAACTATTTTTAATTTAATTGGGTGTGAACGAGGTTATTGCACTGTGGCTCTGGGTTCTGTAGTCTTTTTCAAAAACTCTGAAATTGGTTTGGAGTTTGGGAATTTCAGTGCGGGTATCTGATTTCTTATCACTCCATGGAGGCTCATCCTCAAATTGGTTTCTGATTTCTCATCAAACAAATTTCAAATTCGCTACACATTTCATACTGCACAGAGATTTCGTGGTCTGTGTTCTTTTCATCTTTCTATCGTTTGATATTCTTCTTTCTCCCTTTCTTCTCGTCTTTTCTCTCTTTAGTTTTTAAATTTCAAGTTTGTGCTCATCCGTTTCATTCTCCCTTCAAATTTCAGGTACAATTCTGATCTATCTTCCGATCTTCCTTCTTGAAGCTGTGTGATCTTTCTTCTTGATAAACAACTATAGAAGTGCTTTTTAATCATAGTTTGATTTCAAGGTTCGTAACTTCTAATTCTATTAAGTGCAGATATGATTAAAATGAAAGATTTCCATTTTAGAAGTTACTTTTCTCATGTTTTAGAAGAAAATTTGTTGTTTATTATATTTTTCTCTAATTTTATTCTTTGATATACTTATTTAGTGTTCGTTTAGTTTAATTTTTATATTTTGTATAAGTAATGTTGGTTTTTGAAATATATATCTGTGTGTGTGAATGTTGTTTTCTTTTTTATTTATTATGTAATCAAATTTTACAGAGATTTTAGTTGTCACTATTTTGGTTGAATTGAATGTAAAAATTTTTATCTAGAAACTTCTAAAAGATAATTATTTACAGATTTAACTTTTGAGAGGTAAAAATATGATTTAACCATACATGAAAATATGAGGTTTAACATTAACTATAGAAGGTTTTTTTTTTTCTTTAGTATTCTCTTTTGTTTTTTCTTTAATATTTTTTTTCTTTGCAATGTTTAATATTAATTTTTTAAATTGTATATTGAAACAAATGTATAAATCTGGTTTGAAATATGAATACATATCCTAAATTTTGTTTACACATTACATTTTTTTATTTATTTTCTATATGATGATGTAATTCTTGAATTCAGTCAAATTTTTTTTTTTAAATAAAATTGCTTTGAATATACAAAGATAATAGTTTATTGTTAGAGATTTAGTCTTACCTAGCTTGAACTTGACTAATTAGTTTAATACATAACATATTGGGATTCTAGGCTAAACAAAATCTTATTCAAATTAACCCATCAATATCTGGTTTCAATAGCAGTGGGCTAAAACAAGCTTTACCTATAAGAATCACTTTTCTGGCCAGGCCTTTCTTAACTATTACCTCTAACATTATACTTACATTTTTATAATTTTATCTATGAACACTTATGGTAAAGTATAAAAAGATTGAATGTTTTTTTTAACATTACAAGAAAATTTCTAAATAATGACAATTTTAGTAATAAAAATAATTAATTATTATAATAACTAATTTAGATATTTAATTTATAAACTAAATATTATCCATAATTAAAATAGTTTATATTATGTATAAAAAATTATAATTGATATATGAGTTAGTTTTTAAAATAGTTACTAACATTGACTACTAAGATTTTGACTATCAAATAAATTAGTCTTTAATTAATTAACTACAACCAATTTAAAAACTATTTTTTTAACCAAAACTTTGATAATTAATGTTAGTGAGAAATTGGAAAACTGATTCACAAATCAATTATAATTTTTTATTTATAATAGAAATTATTTTAGTTACAAATAATTTTTAATTTATAAATTAATATTTAAATTAGTCACAATAATAAATAATTACCTTTTTATCACTAAAATTAGTTATTATTTATAAGTTTTCTTATAATATAAACACAAATATGGATAATTTTTTAACATCAAATTATAAAGAGAAAAGTTTTTTAAATCCTTTTTCTTTTCTTTCACAGTTTTCATATATTAAAAAAGTATTGTACAATATGTCACAAATACCTCAAAAAAAAAATTCTAATTCTAATTTATACAGCAAATTTCAAATTATAATTTATACAGCAGTATACTAAGACATGCACCATAAACATAGTTTATTGTATCTACTTTTGCCTATCAACAAATACCACAATACTGGTGTTAATTTGGCCAATGACTCGTGGGCCAGCCATAACTTAATAAGTCTCCCTTTTACGAGGCAAAATGAAGGGGCAAAAAATAGCCTAAATCCCAAAAATCCTATTAAGTGCAGTAAATTTAACTCTATTACAATATTTTAATTAATTCTTAAAAAAATATCTTGAGTTTAAGTTAAAGATTGAATCAGGTCATTTAAACCAAAAGTTAAGACGAATATGTCAAGTCAAAAGTCAATATGGACCTTTTTGGATGAAAATTTGAAACGTACAATCATAGAGATGAATTGTCCCAAACTGAGGATAGAGATTGGTTGGCCCAGACTGAAGGTTGACAATTGAGACGGACTGAGGGTGAAGATGTTTGAGCCTAAGATCATGACAGGTTAGACCGAGAGAAGGTCGAGATTGACTGGCTAGCCTAAGCTAAAGGTTGTGACTATCAGCCCGAGTTAAATGCCAAAATGGGCCTCATTGAGACAAATCTCATGTCGATCCAACAACTAAGTGCAAAAGATAGATTTTTACCGAGACAATACCAAACAAACAAACATGACACTCAATTTTCTTTAAACATTGCAAAACTATTTTATTTAAATACAGACATTTAATTAACGATCTCTATGGGTATAGACATTTAATTAACAATCTCTATGAGTATAGTGAAGAAATATATTTTAGGGAGTACATATCAAGAGCCTAATCTAATAGCTAACAAAATAGGAATTAAAGATGGTTAAAACCACTTAGGCGTTCCTGTTTTCGTAAGGTATTCCCATTTTGGTCCCCTTCTTTTAAATCTTCCCAATTGAGTCCTTATAAGTGCTAATTTCAAACAAATTAGTCTCTGCCGTTAAAAATTGTTAACAGTGTTAAATTTTTGCAAAGGTGATTGGATGATGTGTCATTTTTTTAAAACGTGGCATAAGTTGGGTGTTAGGTGGAATTTTCTGACTTGAAAATATTTGATTAAAAATGTAAAAAGAAAATCATTCTCCATTAGAAACACCACAGAGAAATCCTACCCAGAAATCATACCCAGAAATCATACCCAGACATCATACCCAGAAATCTTCTCTTCCTATAGAGACACATCAGAGAGAGAAAGATGAACACAAAAGTAACAAACACAAATATTGATTACGAAAACAACCAACAAAAATTATAATAAGAATGTTTAAATCAAAATCCTTTTGATCAACTACAATGCAGATTCAGCCAGATTCAAAGTTACAGTTTCGACCACGGGAACCTTGGTTTTTGACCTTTGATTCAAACCTGCAACACAAAACCTACCAATTAAAATCAAATTCAAAGGTCCCTGCAACACCACCATCAACAAGGATTTTTTTTTTCTTTTGGATTAAAAAAAAATAATTTTTAGGGATCACAGATCTATCACCCAAGGTTTGGGGGGAAAAGAAAAAGAAAGGGAAGAGAGCTTCCCAGATAGTTTGAGACATGCTAACAGAGCAAATATTGATGGGTAACGAGGGAATGAATGAATGAATTTTGTGAATGTTTGTGAAACTGAACAGTAACAATTGCAAAAGACACAAGCTTTTGATGCAGCAGAGAAAAAAGAACTGAAAAAGGAAAAGAGAGGCACGACCAGTGTTGCCGGCAGCGGAAGGCGGGGATCCAGATCACGGTGAAGAGGGTTTTGTGCGAGGTGAGGAAGGCAGGGAGCCAGCGGCGAAGGTCGAGCCTTTGGTGGTGGAAGCGCCCTAACGTGGAGGTCTCACCCATTTTGCGAAGCGGGGTTGGATTTGGCAGGTGACGGAGACGTGGGTCAATGGAAACTTATGGATTGGCTTGGTGGAAAAAGAAGGGTCTGATCGAATGATGAAAATGAATTTGATTTGGAGTGAATTGAAAGGGAAGGTCTCAGACTGGAACTGGAAGCTGGGTCCGAAGACAACGATACGGAAACAACACTCTCTTCAAAATCTAAGATTCCATCACCTTTTTTAGTGCAGATGATTGCCGCAGATGATGAGAGGGAACCCTAGGCTTTCTCTTTTCCTGGATGGAGAAGAAGATTAACCCTAATCCCCTTTTTTAATTAACTAACCCTAATCCTCTTTTTAATTTCAATTTATCAATTAATCACGTCACGTACCACTCAGTTTTTCTGCCACGTTTTAATGGTTGACACGTCCTCCATCCAACTCTGCCCAGATTTAACACCGTTACTCAATTTTAACGGCAGGGGTTAATTTCAACGAAATTGGCACTTTTAAGGACCCAATTGGGAAGTTTTATAAGAACGGGACTAAAATGGGAAGACCTTACGAAAACAGGGACGCCTAAGTGGTTTTAACCATTAAAGATTTATAGAAATAACTTAGAATCATAAATATGGTAGTGTTCAACTCTCTCAAAATGTGAAACCAATTTCTCTAAATAGACATGTACAATTAAAAATCCCTACACTCATAGTGAAGACATGTGTTAGGAACTATATATATCAAAATTTTAGCTTGATCTAACTATTGAGGAAATGAAAATTGAGATTTAATCGAACAACTTAGAAAACAAAAAAAATAAGAAAAACCATAAGCATGAAAATCACAACCAAACAATTAATTCATCCAAACTAAAATCATTATATTCATCCAATAACCATGTCTAGACTTGTTAATTTGGTCCCTCTCACAAGATTTGGCCCTGACCCACATGGGTTGGGACCAAAAAAAGTTCGATCGTTGCTCCCTTCACCACCACTGATGGCATACTGCCTCATGTAGTTCTTTTATTTTTAGTGTACATGTAGTCCATTTCTCTCGGAGCACGGGTTATTATAAATACTCGTCTCTACCATTGTAAACACAACTTTTGAGTAAATGAATTGTGATTTCTGTTGAAGAAAATCCAGACACAATTCTCTTAAAAGTTCATGCTAGAGAGTCTCGATGAACCGCCTCTAGCCACCTTCTAGCACACTTCCTTCATTATCATTTTCCAAATTCCACGTGCTTCCACGTATTCTCTCTCCTCCATGGAGATTCAATCCTCCGCTGCCACATAGCCCTCTGCCTGCGTCAGCGCTTCAACACATCAGCGCACCATTTTTCCTTCGCCGCCCGACTCATCATTAACATTTTCATTCGCGATTCTTTATTCTCAGACTCTCCACTTCATAGAAACCTCGACTCTACTAGGGTTTCCTATCAACCTCACTGTAAGTCTCGTTTCCAACTCAGTCTCTCCTTCGTCACCCTCGTTCTTCCTCGTATCATCCCATTCCAACCATTTCTTCATATCTTGACCGATTAAACATCTTTCCAACCCTAGATCTACCTTTTTCACCAATTAATCTGTGTTTTGAACCGATTAATCAGTTCAATTTGCAATTCTCCCCTTTTCTAGGGTTCCGTCAGTCTAAGTCTTGGTTCTCTGAGATTCTTCTTAGATTTGCTCCGTTCTCTTCCAATTTCTCTCGGTCAAACGATTATTCAACATTTCCGCTGCGTCATTTCTCTCTAGAGAAGCTTCGAGGACTTCGATTAGTGTTTGCACCGCTCCAAAAGGTGATCTCCTCGAGGCCTCTTCCATCAAGTGGTAGTCAGAGCAAGGTTCCGACCACGCGTCAAGAGATAAGTAGCGTGATCTCTGCTCTTAATTTTTTTTTTTATCGATCTATGTTGTTTCACATTTCTGTTTTGTCTCTGTTTCGATTTTTTTTTTGTTTTCGTTTGATTCGCATCTTGTCTTCTTCATATAGATCCTCTAAGTCTTCTAGTCTTCATCAACCAATTACTTTCAAGGAAAATACAGAGAAAGAGCTCTTGCTACTAATGCCAACCCCTACTCTTACCAATGCAATGAAACTTAAAAGGGAAGAGTTCTCATTCTTTACTTCTTTTCCAATTATTGTACATTCTTCCATTTTTAATTTTTCTTTTCACTTAATTGTCATTCCATATTCTTTACCAACCTTTTCAAAAGATGACAATTTCAATCTTGAGTTAATGTTACCCTTGTGTAAACAAGTAAGTCAAGATACAAATAAAAAAACTTGGGAATATGGAACTCTCCAATTTTCTAAGACTCATTTTAGGAAAATATTTTTCAAAAATACAAGACTTTTCTTTTGTATTCTTATCTTTGCTTACATCTTCATCATACTCGTTTTTGCTATCTTTTGTAGATATATTTTTGATCCAGGTGGACAACAAAAACCAAAGTTGTGCTTCTTTATTTCTTCCCTATTTGAGGACAAATCGTTTTTAAAGAGGGAGGGAATGATGGCAACCCCTTTAGAGACTTCCCATCTAAAGAAGTATCAACGACAACTAAGACTAAAGAAAGGAAAGTAGAATATAGATTTCCAAAACTATTTCCTTATCTAAGTCTTAGCATGATTCTCTTTACTTAAATACATTTTACTTTGTTTGTAGGTCATTATAAAAAGCAAGGAAGTAACCAAGCAAGGAGGAAGCAAAGGAGACAAAAGTGAATACTTGGACACGCTGGCGCTCAATGGCAAGCACACTACCGCCCAGCGATGCCTAGGAGATGCTCCATTCCTTTGAACACGTGTTTCATGCTTATCATGTGGAACACATGGCCAGCTGATAGCTTCTTCTTCAAGCTTTTTTCAATATTTCAGCACATGTACATTGGCTAGCTTACCTTGCAAGATTGATGAGCTTTCCTTCTCTTATAAAAGGAAGCTTACTCATTGTACAAATTAACTTGAATGAAATTAGTATTATGCTATCAAAATTCAGCCACTTCTCTCCCGTTCAAACTCTTTGCTAGCTTTAGCTTTGCATCCTCTAGCTTCTTTCCCCTTAGGAAAGTTGTCGGAACTAGATTTCATCACCACAATCCATCAAAAACACGTTCACACCTTTTATCAAACACCTACCATACATATCCTCCAACCTTCAAGAACTTCAGTCTGCTGCAACTTCTGATCGGGATTGTTGTTTGTGCTCAAGTACGAAAGTGTTTCTATCAACCACGGACTGCTTTCAGCACCTCCCCGTTCTTGTTTTGTCCTCTAGTAAAATTTAATTTTAAGGTTAATATTGTTCAACTTTATCCTGAACGAATCTGAGTATCCGTGAGCAAATGTCAACATCCGAAGGTAGAATGAATGTCGACATTTGTAACAGTGCGTTTCGAGTGGTTTCGTCGTAAGGACGACAGCGTTTCGGTGGACGATGAGGACTCTAGCGTCTGCAGTTTCGCGCCAATGGCGGTGGACGCAGCGGCGCTGGAAGCAGTTTTAGCGTTTTCAACTCCTCCTGAGCGGAGAACGAGTCCTTAACTAAGTTCGAGAGCCATTCCAGTTTTGTCGTATCATCGTACTGTCACAAAATCACGAGAAGAGAAAATTCAATTTCAAAACAACAAACGAATTTAATTTAAACTCGAATCATCACAATTATTTGTTTATTCCATCATCCAATGGTCAAGCTCGGAGAATTACTCACCGGAATGCAGAGTTCTCCGGAGAATTGAGGATCACCAACATAGCCAAGGGATAATGGCTGCAGCGAAGCGGTTGTCGCTGCCCGAACTTGAGGAGTTGCAGCTGTCAACAGCAGTGACGGTGGAGGAGTCGATGGAGTTCTCGACTACATTGTCGAAGAAACTGTCGGACATAATTGCGTCAGCCTGGGAGAAGTCGAGGAGGTCATCAATGGCGAAAGACTCACGATTTTTTGGTCAACGTGGTGCTTATCCTGTTGAGAAAATTGGTCAGCTCCTCCTACCGCAAAATAGCCTCCGACGAAGTATTTCGGGGCTTCCATATAGATAATATTTTAGTGGGAGAAAGTGAGAGAGAGAGAGAGTGTACTTGGTGTTTGTTTTTAATACAGGGAATGCACCGTTTTGACTGGAGATCCGTTTGATGTGTCCGAGAGTATGAGGGGGAATGTGGGAGTGATGGTGGGGTTTTGAGGAGTAAAGGAGTGGCAACCACGTAATTTCTCACACATTGGAGCATCTTTTTTCATGCACACAATTTTAATATTTTAATATTTTTAATAATTAAAAACTAAAAATCAACAGGGAAGTGACTTCCAAGTTTTGTAAAGTTTAATTAATCCACTCTCATTTTCTTCCCTTTATTTTGCA
The DNA here is from genome assembly GCF_000741045.1 of Vigna radiata var. radiata. Lineage (NCBI taxonomy): Eukaryota > Viridiplantae > Streptophyta > Magnoliopsida > Fabales > Fabaceae > Vigna > Vigna radiata. The sequence goes on along the minus strand of NC_028357.1, from coordinate 2,101,735 downwards.
AACCACATTTTCTTGTCTGTTTTCCCTGTTTACTTTCTTCCAATGTCTTAGTATTCTCAAACAAACATTTCCAAAGTGTTTCCTCGCTTCCTTTAACAAAACCACCGCTCCTTGAACCCAAACTAAAATGGAGAAGAAATAGAAACAGAAATGGAGAAGGAGAGAGAAAGTGAAGATGGAAAGAAACGTATCTGATAATGAGAGCTGGGAGTGTGAAACTGTGTAAGTGAGTGAAAATGAGACAGGGATTTAGGATTAAGAAAAAGTAAATAAATATAGATAAAGTAAAAAAGGATATTTTTATAATTAAAAAAATTAAGAAAGTTTGAGAAGGTGGAAGGAGCTTTGGTGACAGTGGAGGGAGCAACTGTCAAAAAAGTCCTTGTTGAAAATGTTTATAGAGTCAAAATATTCAGAGTCCTATGGAATAGGATTAACCCATGTACTTTTCTTTTTAATATGAAAAAAACATAATAATAAATTATTATCATTTTGTTAATGCGTGAATGAAAAAAAGAAAGACTAAATCACATGTCATAACAAATTTTAACATGAGAATTAACACGGTTTATAATGAATATCAGTTGGATTGAATTAAAAATAAAATTAAATGTAATTTAAATTGAATTTAGTTTATATTATTTGAGAGTTAAACAAGTTTCTATTTCAAAAACAACAATTCCTTATTAAGTTTTTATTATTTTTTTACAATTTTTTATTATAATTACTATTTTTAATTATATAAATTAATAATTTAATCATTTTAAATATTATAACGTTGTATGTTCGAATGTATAATTTATTTATTTATCAACTTACTTGACACTTTAATTTTTATTTTTATGTTTATAGCAGTGTAAATTTTTATATTTATAGCAATGTGTGAATTACGTGAACACTTTTTATACCCACGGTACTAAGCATTAACATTTTGTTGTTTTTATAAATTCTATTCAAACATTATATTTTTATCCTAAATGGTAGTCATTAAATGTGATCATAATAGTCACAATAACAAAGTTAATATAGGTGACTAAAATAGTAAATTTCAAAGTTTGCGAAATTAAAAATGAAAAACAAAATGCTTTTTAAAAGTAAAAAATAAAAGTAAGAAACATTTATATTATACTATTATAGGAGTATGTAACATAACTAAGTCTAACAGTATTTTAATTGGTTGGCTATATAATTTTAGAAAGAGGATTTATACGAAATTTTAAATGTATTTATTTTCTGATTCTTTTTATCATAAATTATTAAAATAAATTATAAGAAAATGTTACAAGAGACAAGACACAGTGCCACTTTGTTATATATGAGTATAATATAAAAATATAAAAATATATATTTTAATTAATATACGAAGATTCAAAAAGTATAAAGTGTCATTACATATTTTATTTAATAAAAAAAAAATTGATGACGAAAAGCATGACAACTAATGTATTATGGTAGATAAATTCCACTTGGCAAACTCTAAGTGGACCAAAATAATGAATAAGATAATTGAAATATATATAGAAAAAAAGAGAGGTGTAACCGAGGAGAATAGACTTTTACTTCATAAGGTCCAATGAGTGAGGAGTACAATTATAAGAGAATGAATGTAAAATGAAAAAGATATTTATAAAATCTAAATAAGAATGTGAATGCTAACTTTATATTATTTTAAAATTAATTATTTCACTAATTTAAAATTTTATTTTATTTTAGGATCTTATAATAATAAAATTTTAATTGTTGAAGAGTGAGTTGGTGAATGGTGTGACATCTTTAATTTATTATGTATTTTATGAAATCTTTAATTTTCTATTAAGAAATTCTAATTTTCATGTATTATGTTTTTCTAAATATACCAAATATTACAAAATAATGGTTTGATTTTAAAAATAATTTATTTAAGATAAATAGATTAATTTATCCCACAAATCATATGAGGTTGGGTTAGACCCGATTTTTCTTTTAGTGAAAATAAAACTAGTTGATTAAAGCCTAATAAATTGACTTTAGTTCTATTGATAGTCCTTGTTAAACATACAGATAACAAGGCAAACACCATTAAATTTAAAATTAAAAAAAAAAGTATGAAAAATCATTTTACTTAGCGTCTGTTCTTTTGATAGGATTTGGAGGATTTGGAGGAGATGATTTGAATGAATTTGAGGATAATTTTGTTGTTGTTTTTTTGAGTGGATTTGTGGGTAATTGAGAGTGGATTTGAGAATAAAGTTTGTGAGAATTAGTGTAGAATTTGATTGATGGGACATATTTAAAAAATTAGTTTAATTGGTAGAAATTAAAGATTACCAAAATGTCCCTAGTTATTAAAGTAATATAAAATGTTGTTTTTTAATGTTATATTTAAATGTAAAAGTATTTATAAAGAAACTAAAATTATTAATAATTATTAAAATTAATTTTTAAATATTAAAAAATTATAATGTAGTAAAATAAATGTATTATTATTATTATTATTATAAGAATAATAATAATAATACAAAGTGAAACTGAATAAGGGGTAATGTATTCGAATATACCTCCTGAAACTGAATAACCGTAACTGTAATCAAATACAATAACAAGAATTCAATCCATGCGTTGCGTTTTGAACAAGCCTTGGAATTAAATAAAGTTTTGATGGAATCAGTTTAAGCTCCAAGGGTATTTTGGAATTTTGCTTTTAATCCACGCAAATTCGTTCATTTTAGAAGGATTGCAAAATCGTACTTATCTCTCAAATCTACGCTTTTACTCGCTCTACAATCAGTCCAAGTGAACACCTAAATCCTCGCATATCCATCTTCACAAATCCACTCAAACAGTGTCATACTCTCAAACGAACACAGACTTAGAGAAGCTTAATGTCTAAGAAGAGAATGATTATTAAGAAGAAAGGTTAGATCAAGTGATTCAATTCTGACTTGATCTACTAACTTTCTATTATAAGACAATTGATGTCATCTATAATTATTTTGTTGAAAATCAAACTCGCAATCTTAGTTTTATTATTATTATTATTATTTTTGGACCGAAAGTTATATATGATAGTTAAAATACAATTATTTTTACTAACCACACAAATATTACAATTTGATTGTATCTTAACTCATTTAACTTTTGTTAGGAAACCGAGATATCACATTTAACCAAAAGAAAAATATTTACCAAAAAGATAACCATAAAAGGAAATTCAATATTACTATTATAGAATTATAGAATTGACAAGAAATAAAAGGTGAATGTTTAAAAGAATAAGGTTGAGTTTAATGAAGAAATGGTTTCATATAAAAAGGACAATGATAATAATTACAAGTAAAATAAAAAAAAATAGTATGAAGATAATACAATCCAAGTAGATCTTTTAAATAAATAGATAAAATTTCCGTGAATATTTAGTTATCTTTATTCTAAAATTGAAGGACACAAGATTAATTAGATTTTCTGTTATGAGATTATTGTGACTATTTTCTGATGCTAAAAAGCTTGGGAAATTTTTCCTATAAATGGACACTTGACATAAGGAAAATAGACATCAAAATACTATACTCTTAAATCCACTTTCTTAGTATAGTCCAGCCCTAACTAGAACAAAATCTAAATTTCAAACTTGAAAATTAAACTAGGTGTGAATGTTAAGAAAAATAGAAATGTTGCTAATATATGCTCAAATAACCGTAATTTGAGTTAGAATAAGTTTGTTTTTGGGAGGTTTTTTTTTTTTTCTTCAAATTTTGAATATTAATTGTAAAAGGTAAACTCTAAACCCTAAACCTTAAATCTCATCATTTAAATTTAGGAAATTATTAATTTAAATTTAAGATTAAGGTAATGTTAGTAGTAGGTGAATTTTTCTCTCTAACATTAGTATGAGTCCTTCACATAATAATGGAAAGGACAATGATATTTTGACAATTCTTTTTTAACAACTTTTTGATAACAGGACACGTATCATCATTTTACTGGTCTGTTTAAATTTATGTTTAAAAAAATATTTGAAACGGACCAATCATAGACTGCCACATATGCGTTGTCAAAAAGTTGTCAAAAAAGAGTTGTTAAAAAGACTTTTTCCTAATGAAAAGGAAGATTGGGTTGAGTGGACCAAGTCATGAAGAACAACATCTTTAACTCTATGCAAGTGTTATCAACATCCTTAACTCTTAAAACTAGCAAAATGATCATGTACAAGTTTATCATATCCGTGAAAAAAATTTGAAGACAACTACCTAGTGACTCGATAGGAGATTTTGGATATTTTGAATGGTTTCCTTGTGAAGGTAGATATCAAACAAGTTATCTCCAAAACATTATAATGAGCTTTTAAGATCAGTCCATCTCCGTTGAAATCGACGACACCTCAGACCAAATAAGATTAACTTATTATCATAGCTTCAGCTCCGCAAGCAATGCATTCCTTTCCTTATGTAAAAAAGAAAATGTCAATGTCAAATTAAGGGATAAAATGTTTTATGATTTAAAATTATAAGTTTATATAATCATTATTGAATGTTCTATACAAAAACATAGAAAGCTTTTAACTAGAAACTAGTATGAAAAAAAACTCATGGTAGGCTTTAATTAGGAAGTATAGACTTCTGTAGGCAATCAATTAAATCAAATTTAAGATTTCTTTATAATTTTCTTCTCTTGTTCTAACAACTTCGTCTCTAAATCAAATTGCAGAGTCTAGAGAATACTTCAAAGATTCTTTAAATGTGAAAGAAAAGGGTTATAGAAACTAATTGTTCACTAGTTACTATGCATTCTTTTAAGCACAATAAGGATAGTTCTCAGTTATTAGGTAAGCACATTATACAAAAAGAAATCTGTAACTTGGAATTGTAAATCCTGATCAACTCTTTACAATTAAGCAGCAATTGAAGTTAGAAACATGAAATAGGGATGAGATTGTTTTAGAAGGTTGAAAAAAAGAAAGTCCTATGTTAAATGGAGCCAAAGGGGAAATTTTACATGGCCAAATCAAACTTCCTATAAAATAATTTGTGCTTTGACAATCAAGCTTACAAAATATTCTTCATACTAACTGTCCAACCAAAAGATTTCCTTTTTGTGCTTCGGGGGGCAAAATTGAGCCCAAACATCTCCTTGAAAGCCTGCTCTGGCTCTACTGAACCAACCAGCTTTGCAACAATGGTGGCACTCTCTCTAATGTGGTCTATGTCATCTGTTCTTGACCACAGGCGATGGGACAGCTGCAACCTTCTATGCTTTGAACTTAGACTGATTCCCCATTTAATATACAAGTTTTCTCTTTCAGATTTTGACAGCTTCTTCTCCATTTGTTTGCTCAACATCTGTCTCTCAGTTCTCAGATACCTATGGCTGTTTGCAAAAGAAAGACATTGTAGGTTTTGTAATTACAAAACACGAGAAACTTGTTTAAATACAAATTCATAAATCTTTCTAAAGAAGATTAATGCTTGAAGTCTTACCTTGTTTCAGCGTTAAGGATATATCCGTCTTCCACGGTCTGATTCCCTTTGGCAAAAGTTTGCTTGAGATAGAACAGCCTTCTTAGCTCTACTTCCATATAGATAGAATCCGATGGGTCTCCTTTGAATAGAAGGAAAAAGTAAGTCCTGTGAACCAATGAAACATGACAAGCATGCCAGAGTCCAATAATCTCTTTCTGCAGCCGCTTAAATTCTGACGACCATTCCATCTGTTTTTCTTCCTCAGATTGCAATGGGTCCAAACCAACATCTTTGAACTTCTTTATAGCATTATCCGACTGCAAATCAGTCGCCGGAACCTGCCATGCAAAGTAACTCGGAATCACTGGTTGAATTCTCATTATGAAAAGGGTTTTATATAGGCATGCTACTTCCATCACTTACATGGTTAACCAAAATACAAAACTGAATCCATTTAGTAGATTAGAAGCATTTATAGTTGGATCAAAGGAAGACACAAAAAGGCAAATTAAGGAAGAAAGATGAACAGCTAGATTGCATACCTCGGGGTTCGCTTGCAGATTTGAACTTTCAAGATCATCTTTTTCCTTTTCTCCCGGTGGTAATGAATTATCGTCACAACTTCCGTTATCAATGTAGGTTTTTGTATTCTGTATATCTACAGTACTTTCCAGGGAATTCTCGTGAGCATCCGATGATAACCTCTCAGCCTTGGCATTATAATTGAGTGTCGAAGTCTTCTTCTGAGGGCCCTCCGGTGTTCCAGTGAAGTCTTTTTCGATTCCTATTGGGGTTGTATTCTGAATCATTTCTTCTTGGTCAAACCAATCTGAAGATGTATCTCTCATGAGAGTCGCTTTACAACTTCTACTTCTGGTTAATTTCACAGTTTTAGAACTAGATGCACCACTTTGTGTCAGTGATCGAGATATTTTCTGTGGAGAGGGAAGAACAAAACGTTCTTCTAAGCTGTTTATTTCTTTGTTGTCCTTTAGACCAGCTGACCACAAATCTGGATTTTCTTTGTCTCTGTTATCAACTTCGGTTAATCCTGAGACGGTTGGAGATGATGCAACAGACTCTGTGTATAAAATTTTACTTATATCTGCTGAATTTGAATGTTTATGGGTGTTTGTAATTATGTCTTCAGATCCATTGCGCCTAACTTCCCTGCAACGTTCCTCTAAATTATCTTCGTGCTGTTCTTCAACACTTTTCTGATCCAAATCATTCCTTGCATCATCAAAACTTTCAACAGAAAGCGCAGGAGAAGAAATCCTGACGGGAAGACTCTTTTCCAAATCAGGGAGTTGGAAATAGTTCTCATCAGAACTAATGCTATGTCCATCTGAATATTGAGATGCATCAAAAGATCTGATACTCTCAATGCAGTCAAAACTTAACGAATTTGGTAGCTCGACAGTTCGATTTTCAAAGTCAAATGAATTTCGCACACGTAATTTGGGATACTGATGACCTAAACTGTCCTGGATATTGAGTTTGAACATAAAATAAATTAAAAAAGAAGGACAATTACTACTTTTAATGCTTTAGAGTAGGCAAATACAGTACTCATACCAATTCACTGGAGGACCTATCGTCTCCAACCACTTGAATCATATCCTTAATTTGAGATTGAGCAAGGTCCCGCTGCATTCTCAGATCCATTACCTCTCTCTTTAACTGCAAGAACAGAGGAACAGCAAGATTCATATTTACAACTTAAAAGGGAACTTATAAGTGAAACACAAGCTCAGACTTAAGGAAATTATAGTGCCCTCATTCCCCATATATTCTAAAACTTATCAGCTGATTGGGCGTAAATGATCAGTAACTACACATAATAGTGGAAAACATTTGAAGTTATCTCACCAAAATGCATTTTTTCATACATAAAAAGACCAACTGAAACTGGCTGTTCTGTGAGCATTTCAGGGGCCCTTGTCTAATAAAAGCTTTACAACAGGGAAGTTGTGAAATAAACCCTGAACTGCAGAACATTACAGGACTAGTAACAAATAGTTTAAATTAAACAACAATCTGGAAAGAATCTACTACCTTATAAACAGCGCAATCTACTTTCACCTTTTAAGGAAATGCACTTACATGATGTAACATTATGGTGAACATATTTCATTAGCGTAATAAATTCTAATTTGACAGACATAACGAATCTTTGTTATGAGAATGTTGATCCTTACCATCTCAATTAGGAGATCTTTTTCCTTCAGTAATGCTGACGTATCAGGTTTCGTTGGCCTTAAATTTTTCAACTCACTTTCCAGTCTAGCCAACTCTTTTTGCAGTTGCTTGACCAACAACTTATCAGACATCACTACGTTGACTTTTGCATTGGTTGTCACTTCTTTAGCACAACTAGCAAATAAAAGGGTGTTTCTGGTTTGTTCAACATGGCTCCTTGCAGGGCTCATGGTGCAGATGATTGCAGTTTTAGCATTGCCTGCTAACGAGGACTGCAGTATTCGGGTTAGCTTTGAATCTCTGAAAGGAATATGTCCATTTCTCCCCTTGCTGCCATCAAATTAATTGTTTTTAGGGTAAGGCAGTGTTTCTCAAAAATGAGTATAAAAGATTCTTAATATATCCAAATATGGATTATATTGACGCATTCGGTAAGTTCATGAAAAAAAAAGTCCGAAAAAGTTTCTTCTCTTCATAATTCTTAAAGTAATAATTGTAATAGAATCAGACGGCCAGATTATTGCATGAAATAATGTAAATTAACGATTAAGTAGTGCGCTATAATTTTGGGCATTATTAAATGGTAAATATTTGTGTTTCTTTCATTGGTTGTCAATATTTACTATCTATAATCTTTTTGTACCCAAGTAGAGTATATCTTTAAAAACAGAAAAAGCTGACCCGTTAATCTATATGAAAATGCATAAAAGTGAACAGTGAGTGAAATGACAAATGATGGAGAAAAAAGATAAAGGCGACAGAAAAACATTATGGTGGTTTCCTTTTTTGTGTTAGTACAGTTTTGCAGGTCCTGCCGCTAGAAAGATCGGTAAAAAATAATCACAATAAATTTGAATTTTGAAGAGGGGTTAAGAAATCACCATATTCCATAATAAGAAAAGTAACCTCATATAGCCGAAAAAACTATGTTTATAAAAATGAACATTCTTCCAACATCTTTAAATCCAACACGTATCTCTGCTATTTCAAACTTGCTCAAAGATCGGCTGTTTGTGGGGTAAAGTGCTGGATACGGCTAAAAGTATGTGGAGACAGTATGCATTTAGTTGAGCAAAATAAATATTGAATGCAAACTTCATAAGCTAACCTCAGTTTGCGGATGACAGTTCCTAGAGTTAGTAAACTACGATTAATGTGGCAACCCTCTTTCAACCTAGTACCAGCTGAATTAGTTTGGGATGCCCGTTCACTCCCAGCAAGATCGACGAAATTCTGTACCCGGGAAAAAGATTTTTAGTTTCAATTACTGTTCTTCAACATAAAAAAAGTAATTTTTCAATATTTTTCTGTAATCTGAGTGAATCAGTCATACCACGGAAGCGGCAAGGGAGCTCCCATTTCCCATAAATTCACTTGCAGAACTTTCAACTGTCTGAAGAATCATTAATTAAGGAATCTTAGCAATGAAGACCTGTAAACTTCTCTTCCCTTAGACAAAAAGATGAATAGACTTACCAGTCTAAGAATCTGATGAGATCTGGAGCTCACTTCATTCAGTGCTGTCTCCCCTATTTGCCTTTGAGCTGAAATATCCAATCAATTTTATGATAACTTAGCAGTCAGCTCTGGCTGGGCAAAAACTCAATTTGTAATGAGAAATTAAACAAAAACAAAAATTGATAGAGAGTAAACTTCCTTAGTCCTTACCTTCACAGAAAAAAATGAGTTCTTGAAAATGGTTCCAGTTCCTTACAGTTTCCTCCGTGAGTCTCTCAACAACTGTCCCTTTCTGTTTAACTTACAAACTGTTAGTACAATGTTGAAGCACCAGCTTTTTTAAAAATCTGATAAAGATATTTACCTCTGGATCATCAAGAAGTCTGAGAGGTGTACTGTCAACGCTTAGGAGATCCCTGACAGATTCATTATAGATCTCCAGTGCCGAAAACCTCAACACAAAATCCCTTTCCGTGTGCTGTGAAATATAAAAAATGCAATGAATATAGGGTTTTGACAATGAAAAGGCAATGCAGTGATTAATTGATGAGTTCATATTTCATTTACCTTTTCAATGTAGTTGAAAATATCTGCTACAGCGTACTCTGTTATACCACTCATGGTGTATGTTTTTCCGCTGCTTGTTTGTCCATATGCAAAAATGCTTGCTGATCAAATAGTTAATCAAAGACCAAATAAGCCAATATAGAAATTCCAAGGAAGTTTATTCTTATGAAGGAAGAAAGGCGATAAAGGGAAAACAAACTCACAGTTGATGCCACCGAGAACTGAAAGAGCAACTTCCTTAGCTGCTTCTTCATACACCTGCCTTGTGTCGCTGTCAACACTAAATACTCGATCTACAGCAAAAAAGAAAAAAAAAATCAAGGTGGATGAAGAGAGGGAGTCAATTTCAGCTTTTAACCCATGTTGATTTAATGGAATTAAAGCCGTGAGTATGGTCTTAATAGAATCGTTTAAATGGCAAAAACAATGAACCGCCTACTATTTCCATGCATAGAAACGACCAGATTTATGACATTTTAATATAACTTTTACTAAACAAAGATCCCAAAGAGCCTTTGATGGAAAACCCCGAAAAATTTCATCAACTTGCGTCATCAACATCAATTATGATGAATTCCCACCACATTCTCCAAGTAAATTCATTTGGCCTTATCGTATAAATGAAAACCATTCAAAACACCCAACAATTTCACAACCCAGGTAGCTTTATATGAAGCAAATTAAATTAAGCCAGTGCTTCCACTAACTTATTTTTCAATCAAAAATGTTTTCTGCATGCTGCATCTCGATTATAAGCATTTCATACATAAACCTAACATCAGCAAATATACGCATGGATTCGTAAGTTTAGCCTCTTCGTACCAAATGTATAAGCTGTTGGATACAGGGACCTTTCTGTAGCTGAAAGGTTGCTCCTGTAAATGATGGTTGTGCCATTAATGCATTCCCATTCAGACAGATCATTTCTTGAGAGCTCCTTTTCATTCAAAGGTCTCACACGAACAGAAACAAGAATCCTCTCCTCACTGCCTGCTGAGCCTTGCATTGCCTCCTCTGCAATGGAACCCATTTCCTGTACTTTCTCTCTAAAAATTCAAGGCCCCCAGTTTGACAACGAGGTCATGTCCCGAATTCAAAGCATCAAAAAGACCACTTCGACGTTCAGTTATTTTATTACTTTTTAAGTTGTTTTCTGAATCTTGTTTTGTACTATTGCTGGGATGGTATGGAACACAAGGGCCACTAAAGCTTTCAACCCCCAATCATTATCTGCGGCTACAAAATAATCAAAGGTTACAGCTCCATAAACAACAAATAAAAAAAAAGAAATGATTTTGTTCTACGCAGTTTCAAATATAAAATTTTCCAGAGAGGGGCCAAAAGTAATATTTGACCAGCGTGACATGCTCCCATAATTTTACACAAAAATACGGTGCTCTACGTATTCTAAGGAAAAAATAGGAGTTTTCTGGGATGTTCCCCAAGACACAGAACAGACTGTCAAATTCTCCCTCACATGGAACATTGAACTTTTAGAATTAGTTTTAGAGAGTTACCAACGGCGACAAAGACTGGGGAGTCAAGTTTTGCAAGAAATTCTTCACCAGCTGGGTGCGCTGAGAAGTATAGGAATAAAATATCCAAAATGGTATTGTCAGAAGAAAAGAAAATTTTGAATGGACGTAATTATCTTACTAAACTTCCCATTTATTTCTCTTGTGTAGAATTGTCTTATTGTTCTCCTAAATGTAGCATGTAAAAGATAATCCAAACAAAAAATGACATAAATTAGAAACGATTTTATATTTAAAATAAAACCATAATAGCAAAGTGCCTCGAAGCTGAACCGTTAATCTGACGCAAATTTTGCCGTGTTTAAGAAGAAACGGTTAAAATTGGAACTAAATGTCCCGAATTAATATCCGAGCTTCATTCAGATAATAAACATTAATCTTTTGTTATGGATCAAGCACAAGGAAAGTCACATTTCAGAACAAACAAAACTCTAGATAAAATATAAAATAAATAAATAAAAATGATCACAAATACTAACAAATCAATAAAGACAACAATAATCTGAACGATGATAACATTCATAAGCCTTAAACAAACAACAACGGCGAAGGCTTTTAGCCTCGGTAGTGTGAGAGAAATACAATGCGGAAATTGAAAGACAACTTCCGAAAAAAGGATCAATTAAAAAGCGAAACAAAATTGCAGGAAAACTGAAAAAGAAAAGGCGGAAGCATTTCTTCACCTGCGCAAACGCAATCTGAAATCGAACAGTAAGAGAAGAAGGTGACGAAAGGAAATCGAAGTTGAAAATTGTTGAGCTGCAAGGAAGATGCGTAGTTACAGAAAAGAAAGGAAAACGGTGAAAGCATGAAATGGTGAGAATGTGCTTTTGAAACAATGAGGAGAAGATATAGCGTCTCCCTCTTAATTTGTTAGTTGCAGTTCACTCTACATTTTTCACCCTTTTTCTTTCTTTTTTTTTTCAAACAAATTTAACGATCGCGCTATAAACAAACACTCATCTCTCACACATCACAGTCGCAGGAAATTACCAACCTACCCACCATACTGTTCCACTGTACCCGATTCGTTCCTAACGCCTATAATTTCAGAATTTCAGAATAACATCCCAACAAAACTAAGTTGTTAATATAAAGATTAAAAGCCTTCTATAATAGATTACATTGTTTATTTTGGTAATGACAATATTTAAATATATGATGGCAATGAATGCAGATATAATGCAGTGTGAATGAAGTGAAGGATTCAATTATGCAGGAAGAGAGCATAAACAAATTGAAACACATGCACGTGGTACCTTCTTTTTCCAACTTTTGCAGGCTCAGTCGTTGACGTGTGTGTATGAAAAAAGATAACCAGTATACTACGGCACTACATTTACCACCAATACAATTTGAACTTCAACGTACAAAATCTTTTCGTCTTTTATTTTTACATTAATTTTCAAACCCTAGAAAGGTATGAAAAAACTAATAATTGAGTCAAAATTTGATACGACACATGCGTTTGAGAAATATTATACAAATTATTGTTGAAAGTCCCACGTCGACTAAAGATAAGGTCAATTTATAATAGATAAAATTAATTTATAATATATAAGTAGGGTGCAAACCTCACCTTACAAGTCGGTTTTGTAATGTTGAATTAGGTCTAAAACTCAATTCTAATATAGTATCAAAGTTATAGTTAGAGTCTATTCTAACAATTATAATAATATTATAAAAAAAATTATTACTATAAATAATAAATATATATAGAGATAGACAGATATTCTACAATTTTTTATTTATAACTCCTTTGCACCTATATGATTTTTATACTTGTTATAATTTCCATCTTATTTAATCCAATTTCATGAATACCTTCATCCCTGTCGTAATAGCTAACAGTAGTTATAGAAGTAACGGGTATTTATATCATGTTATGTTATATGAATATGGTAGATAGTTATTATTAATGTTTCCATGCTACTAGGCTTCACCTTAACTTCATGTTCCTAAGGTAGCGTATATTACTTGTAATAATATAGCGTAATAATGTATAATTATTTATTATACTACTTATGCACATATGAATTTCGACTTTAATTCTCATATTTTATAATATTGACCTTCTGAAAAATTAAATAAAGATATTATATAATTTTTTTTATCATTTTGAATAATATAGAGAACCGTTTGAAAAGATTCATTCTTCTTTACTGGCAAATTTTACCAATATTTTTAAAACTTTATTTTATTAAAAAACTTACTAAACTTGTAATAATACTTTTACAAATATTTTTATTAATATGTAAAAAGTTACTCAAAATTATTAAGTTAGTTAGGTTAGTGTGTGTCATATATGCAGTAGATTCCAAACTAATATTAATATAAGGGTCAAACATGTGTGAGGATGTACCAAAATAAATTGTTAATTCTTTTGAAGAATCTGGCATGTTGTGTGGAATCCTTTCTCTTCATGTTTCTCTAATGTACGAATTCTGCAGCAATGTTTCTAAGTGAGACTAATAAATTACAATGAATAATTACATAAATCTATATGAAAAAAAAAATCACGTAAACAAAAAATTATTATTAATAATGAAATATATTTTTTAAATATTTAGAGTGAAATATTTTGAGCAAAATATAATATGAAAGAAACAACAGAATTGTCTGGATAATTACTTTTCATGGATTTTATTTACTTTTATGTTTTCTTAAAACTTGAATAGGTAAAAGGAAAGGAAGACTAGACATATATAATAGTTTTTCATTATTATTATGGTTTGACCGATCAATAAGACCGTATCAATTGGTATGTACAGTACAATTATCAATATTCACACTGATAAAAAAATAATAAAAAAATTAATTAATTGGATTTAAATCTTTATCCATAGAATAATAAAGTAAAGAGAAACCTAGACGATATTGGATCATAATTGGATCAGTCTTATCCAAAAATTTAATATAAAATTTATAAATGCAAAAAAAATAAAAAGATAAAAAGTTATATTTATTGAACGACTTCTATTTTTATAATTTATTGGTAACTTTTAACTGACTTGAATATCAGAGTATCTAATACCTATGATTCTAATTTGAATTATAAAAAAGATAAATAGCATGAGAATTGAAAAGACTAAATAAAAGCTAACGTAAGATTAAACTATGAAAGTATGTCTCTGGATCTACATACAAAAACAATACTTGTTATAAAATTATGTTAGTTTTTATTTCAAAATCTAAAACTCTTAGAAAGCCAAAAGATGACTCGAGTAATTAGTTAAATGGTTTCATTAACACTGATTTGTAGCCTAACTTATAATTACCATTGGCCTTTTGAGGCTGTAGTTTATTGGTTAAATAAGCGTAATTTCAAATCAATATGCATATACATTGACATTTGAATTGTATTTTATTGGGTGGTGCTGTTTTTCATTTCTTTATAAGTAATTTATTGTTAAACAACAGTAAAAACTCACCATAAGATAAAAGATCAATGGGTTAAATATGGTTTTAGTCCCTATACTTTGAGGCGATTTTGGTTTTAGTCCATTTTCAAATTATGGTACAATTTAATCCTTCAACTTTAGAAAACTCTGGTCTTAATCCTTTTTACCAAATTTTTTTAACTTTATTTGTTGTTTCAAGCGTGTTTCTCACTTAATATTGAAGTAAAAATGTGTCAAACAGTGAGAAACATGCTTGAAACAATAAATAAAGTTAAAAAAAATTGGTAAAATGGACTAAAACCAAAATTTTCTATAATTGAAGGATTAAATTGTATCATAGTTTGAAAATGGACTAAAACCAAAATCGCCTCAAAATATAAAGACTAAAAACATATTTAACCCAAAAATCAATATAGCAACAAAAGATGAGCACATCTTCTCATAATTAAGATATAACTTTTAACAAGTACGAAGTACCATTAAAATTACAAACTCGCTCTAAAACAAAATGGTTTTTGCATAATATTAAACTATATTCCAATGTGTAAATAAGGTACAGAATAAGAACACATGCTTCACTTTTTTATGATATAGGACTGTTCAAGGCCTGATTTTTGGGTCTTTAACCGGCTAGGGATAGGGTTTAAAAATATGAAAAAAAATCACATGAATTTGACCTAAGTAGACAAGTGTTTTTTTTTTCTACTTTCAAAATTTTGTTTTAAGTTCACACAATAAATAGTTAATATATTTTTGTTATAATATATTGGGATATAAAAAAATAATAAAATAAATTTAAGAAATAATACAGAACAATTTGAGAGATAGAAAATCTTATTTAACTTCATGAATAAATACATAGATGAAAATCTAAATAAGATTATATCTAGATCTTAATTTAAAAGTTTGCTTAAGTTTTATGAATGTAACTAAAAAAGGTACTTCCACGGGAAAATAATCTAATATCTACTTGAAATTAATCATCAGAATAGTGAGCATAAATATTATGGTTATAAAAAATTAGTCAATAAATCATTTTAAAGTTTAACTTTCTAATTAAAAAATAGTAATATAAAATAATTTATTGACTAATATTATTATAATTTCTACCGTTAACTAATTCAAGTTTCTACCGTTTAACTTTCAAATGATTTATTGAGTAATATTATTATAATTTCTACTGTAGAAATAAATAAATCATTTAAAACACCACTATAAACGTACTAAAGTAAAATCATGAAAAAAAATACCCCTTCAATACTATGAAACTTTGTTGCCCTAGAAAAAAAAAATGAATATACTCTTTCAGTTAATTCCTATTGTAGCAACAATATTGTAGAGGAAGTCTTACAGAAAGACATCGGGATAGGAAAAACTTAACACTTTTTTTTCTTATTACTTCTTCAAAATTGAAAAAGTAATAAGAATGAAAAAGAAAACTTGTCTAAAATTATCTATAAGCAGTAAATTGATGTGAGATGGATCAAAAAAAAGGGGGGTTCCAGTTATAATCCAGAAACCATTCGGATATCTATTTTACAGAAACGTGAAATTAAAGTCGGAGATAAAGTGGCCGGGAGACATGGAAATAAAGGTATCGTTTCAAAAATTTTGTCTAGACAGGATATGCCTTATTTGCTAAATAGAGGACTCGTTGATGTGATATTCAATCCACTAGAGGTACCTTCACGAATGAATGTAGGACAAATATTTGAATACTCGCTCGGTAGATCTAGAGGTATGCTAGATAGACATATCGAATAACACCATTTTGTTAGACATATGAACAAGAAGCTTCGAGAAAACTAGTGTCTTTTGAATTATATGAAGCTAGTAAACAAGCATCTAATCCATGGATATATAAACTAGAGTATCCTAGAAAAAGCAAAAATATTTTATTGAAGAACAACAATTTCTTTCAAACAACCTACTATAATGGAAAAAACTTATATTTTGAAATTAATTCATCAAGTTGATGATAAAATCCATGGACATTCCAATGGAAATTATGTACTTGTTACACAACAACCCATTAGAGGAAGATTTAAGCATGGAGGACAACAGGTAGATGAAATGGAGGTTTGGGACTTTGAAGGATTTGTTGTTGCTCATATTTTACAAGAGATGTTTACTATCATATTAAAACTCACCAAGAAGTACTCAGGACTATATTCATTAGAGGAATAATACCTAAACCTACAAATGCTCCAAAATGTTTTCAATTGCTTATTCTAGAATTATGATCTTTAGCTATGGAACTAAATAAATTTCTTATATATGAGAAGAACTTCCATATTTATAGGAAGGAAGCTCAATTGGACTGAATCTAATTTATTCTATGACTGATCAGTATAAACATCAACAACTCTTAATTGGATCGATTTCTCCTTAACAAATAAGTGCTTGGGAAAAGGACTCTTACCATTAGGAAAGACAGTGGAAGAGGCAACAAAACCCTATACTTTTCATTATAAAACCAATAAACCTGAAAAAGATGGATTATTTTGTGAAAGAATTTTTGGGCCTATCAAAAGTGGGATTTGTGCTTGTGGAAATTATCAACTACTCAAATGTAAAAAGGACAATCCAAAATTTTGTAAACAATGCAAGTAGAATTTATAGATTCTCAAATACTTAGATATCAAATGAGATATATAAAACTAACATATGTAGTAACTATGTGTGGTATTTGAAGCTTCTTCCTATTACAAATCTTTTAGATAAACTTCTAAAAGAATTAGAAAGTTTAATATACAATGATGTGTGATTTGCTAAAAAAAATTATATTACTAATTCCAAATAGAAAGTGTCATTTCATTTAATTGGGATGTCATAAATGTGATATGTCTATTGGATTGAACAGATGAAGCTCATAATTATAGATGTATTAAAACTCCTTGATAAAAAGGAAATTAATTTAGGGTCAATTCAGTAAAAAATTATAAATATAAAATTCTAATTCTATGTACCTCATGAAAAAAAATATCAACTTTTTTCTTGTAAAATTATGTAGTCCTTGTTAATTCACACGAGATTCCATGTGATATTCATGCTAATTATAAGAAGTCATCAAATCTAAGTGTTGTATACCATTAAATATGGTTAGGTAGATTTTAAGGTAATTTAGTGGAACGTTCATTAAAAAAAAGTAAATTAAACATAATTTTAAGAATTTTTTTTTTTTAATTTAAGCTTCTTTTTTAAAAATTGTAAAATATGAAATCTTAAAAATTAAAAGGAATGTATTAATTTACAGGAATTGAAAATTGGTTTTAATATATATATATATATATATATATATATATATATATATTTTGTTTCGATTCTAAGTTTGTCGAGCAATATCATTATATAGGATCCTTACATTGTTTTTTTTGGAGTTTGGATCATCGTCACAATTTTGTCCATAAAAAGTACATTTAAGGGTTGATGGAGGAAAGAGTATTTAAGTTATCTATGGTCTCAACTCCTAAGCAGTGTGACACTACTAGAACAAGCCCTCCAATCAATGACTAGGAGAGTTTTCATTCTCATAAGCAGTGTCAATGTTTTGATCCAAAGTCTACCAAATGACATCATTAGGGTCAATCATCACATTTGATGTATTGTCCGCTTTGGAATATGAAACTTCGTCACGATTTTCTCCTTAAAAGAGGCTGAAGATTGAGGGAGGAAGAAATATTTTAATTTTCATTGACATTGACTTTTACGCGATGTGAGACTATTCAGTATATAGAACAAGCTTTCTAGTTGAGGGTTAAAGTTTTTTTTTTCCCCACAAATGACGTCAATGTTTCAATTTCAAGTCGAGTCTAATATATCTAATAGTCCTTTATACTACAATTTCTATTTTCTTTTATATTTTGGTTATATTTTATTTTGTAAAAACAAGGTCTTATGAGAATTTATCATTAAACGAATTAAATATGTTTTTTATTCGCAAACTATTATAAAGAATTATATTTCACTCATAAATTAAATTATAAGTATTTAGTCTATATTATATGAAAGTCGTATAAAATATTTTTTCAACAAATGACATGTAAAAGGTTTTTTTACGTAACAAATAACCTTCACGTATTTGTTTGTTGATATAATGTTTTCCATTACTTCCATAAAAAAAAAATTATAAATAAAATACTTTGAAATTTAATTTCAAAACATAACAATTTTTTTATAATAATTTATGGAAAAAAATATATTTAATCTTTTTAACTTATTAACAACAACCAAACTAATGCAAATGAAATTATATTAAATACTTACTTAATACTAATACATTTTTATTTTAAAAATTATCTAGCTTGATATTGGCCAGCATAACACTAAATTGCTTTGACCGAAAACATAATTTAAAATAAGTGATAAATTGACTTGATCAACTTCAAAAGTTGACATTAATGAATTAGTGTAAATGGTTTTAGAGAAAATTTGATACCATTAATTAACATAGCCTTTTAGTATTAGTTGCTACACACATTGGTTGAGTCAGCCAAACAATTTCCAAATCAAATTACTTTATTCATTTCGTATTTCATTCTTAAAAGTTATCATTATATTTATCATTATCTCCCATTATGCATTTTTAAGATTTGAATTCCCAACATATTTAAGGATAAATACATTGTTATCATTCCACATACTAAAAATCCCTCCAACACCAAAAATCATATTTTTACCTTTTTCATTTATTTAGACTTACCCAACTCTTATATTTAGATGTCAAAAGCACTTCATTTGAAGAGTTTTATATACCATATACTTTTTTATTTCATCTTTGTAAATGGGTTTTTAAACATTTCAATTTCTCCTTAGTCTGAGAGGTCAAGTAGTAACGAACAGTATAAACACAAAATTAAATTAATAGTAATTAAAATAGTTTAACCTAGGTTTTGTGTTTTTTATGAATAGTGATCTAGAGCTTGTTTCGAAGATTTTAATTTTAATTTTCAAAATAATTTTAGTATTGCTTTAATTGTGATTTTTTCAATTAAATAAAAATTGTGTTAAGAAAGTTTAAAAAACATTACCTCCACTACTATCTATAAAAAAAAATCAACTTCACAAATGTTAAATAAGTTATCTAAACTAAGTCTTACTTATTCCTTAATGTTCTTTTAAGAGGTCATCAGAAAAATTTAAAAACACACAGTGGCGTAACAAAAGGTAAAAATATTAATAAAATTATATTAAAAAATCATGAAATGAAGTAAAATTTGCTTATATTTGAAAAAAACATTGTTTCCTTCTATAATCTGACGTTAACTCAAAATTAGTATTAGTTATAGTAGCTAAGGCATAATAAATGTAATCATATAACTTCTCTTAAACATTTAGTTTTCGGATTGGACTTTGGTTTAATAACAAATCTAATTACAATAATTGTCATGTTTGCTTTAAACTAATTAATGTTAGTGTTAATTTCGTTCATCATCTGGATATGATTGTGTAATTTAATTATTTTATAAGAAAATAACTCTTTTTATCATTTTTTTAAATATTTATTAAGAATATATATTCAAAGGTAGCTCTCAAATATTATTTGTGAGTTAAATGGGCAGATGAAAAAAGTATAGGAATTATGTCAGTGTATAGATTAATAATTTTTATTCTTTTTAACTGCAAAGTTATTTAGGGGATTTTGTTTAAAATTAAATAACTTTAACATATCAGTCTCAGTAACAAATTTATAAAAGAACACTTTTTTTTAGATTGAATTAGTTTCTTAATTTTTTATTTTTAAAATTAGATACATATTTTTATTGTGAGATTTGTATTATTTTAGGAAATATTTAACCGATTAAAATATAAACAACTAATAAGAAAAACACATTTTAATATAAAACCTAGTGATATCTCTTCTCACCACCAAATACAACTAAACATGTTGACTCCCTATAGTTATTTTTTGAAAAATTATGATAACAATTACATTATTTGGCACACACAATAACAATGATAAATAAATATACAACAATTAAAAATAAAATATGAAATTGAAATGATTAATTAGTTTATAAAAAATAAATTACCTAAATTTTATCAAATAAAGTTATTAAGTGAGGTAGTGAACAGCATGTCAAAGTGTGGTCTTGAATTGATTTATCAATTATCACTCTTCACGTTTAGTGTTAAAATTCTTTTATATAATCAATTATCACCTGTAATTTGAAGTGAGAGTAACAAGGAAAAAGAACATAAATTGACAAAATCTTCTTAAAGAAAAAAGAAAAAAAAAAGAATGAGAGAGAGAAGATGATTTGATGATAATTAACTAAACATTGACTAAAGGATGGAAAAAATATAAAATAAAGAAAGAGATTTATCTAATTTTAAAAATGAATGTTTTTAATAATTTATATCAACAAAATTATTTTAAAAATTTGGTTTTGTAAATTTGAGGCATTAGTTGTCTTTTTTGTTAATTAAATGTACACCATAATTAATTATTATCACACACCCACTGATGAAATGGCATAGAAAGTGAGTTTCAACATAGATTATAATGTGTTATAATTTACAACGTTCTATTATTTAATTAAAGTTGAATTGTCCATCAATATAAGTTGTATTCAAAAAAAGGGTTAAGTGTGATATTTTTTTCAACTTATGATTTTACCTTAAAATCTTATTTATTTGAACTAAATAATCTTTTTGTCAATTTAACACATTTTACATTTTATATTATATAAATAGGCAGATAATGCAATCCGGTCAGTCAACTACATAAAATATCAATCTCCTATAATTCTCAAAATAATGTAAATTGATTAGGTATTAATTGCATTTATAATCATTTGATATCTTACATATTAAAAATGTCACAATTTGATTAATAAAATAATTGGATTTAAATTTTAAAGAAGAAAATTTTATAAAACATTATAGTGGATAGACATCTAAGTCAAGAGAAATATGAAAATATAATTTTGGACTCTATATACTGAAAGACATCTAGATTCCATTAATAAAATGATAAGAGTGATTAACTCTTAATGATTTACCAATCATTATTGATTATGCTTCAATTTGATTGAGTAGAAAGTTTCAAATTAGATTACAATTAGCATATACAAGATTCAAGTGTGAAACCAAAGTAAATTAAGCCTGAAACATTAATCTCAAAAGTGAAACTAATAGAAAAGTGAGAAACTAATCTTAAAGTTAATGAATCAAAACTTGGAGATAATATAATCTGAGATTTTGAATTTTGTTGAAGAAAGACACAAAAATCAACATAAATAATTAAAAGTAAAAAAATACTTTTTTTTTTTCATCCGTGCAAGAAGAAGAATAAGAAAAAACACATATGAATGCATAAAAAATAAAAAAGAAAGATTCTATTAACACTTATTAGTCAGTGACATATTACACCTATCATTAGACGAAACAGTGTATGAAAGAAATTGATATAATTTATGTTTTAAATGAGAGTATAAGGAATGATTTTGAGTTTAAGCAAAAATAAAGAGCATTAAATGGGTCCCATCCCAGGCAGGTGCGATATGAGTCGGAGAATAATGCGAGAGGTGCTGTGAAAGCCACACAACACAACACCGAAACAGAGTGCCTTTCAATTTGTGGCTGAGAAGTAATCGCTGAGGCCAACAAAATTCACAAACACACATTTATTGTGTCAGTTCTTATGAATTTTTAAGAATAAATAAACAAACTCTCACTCTTGGATCATGCAAAACAACACACCTTCAAATTCAAAGCCTTCAACTTCAATTATGCGAACGCTCTGTGATGCTTGTGAGAGCGCCGCCGCTATCGTTTTCTGCGCCGCCGACGAGGCCGCGCTGTGCCGTGCCTGTGATAAGAAGGTGCAATTCTATACCCTTTTCTTTCTTACTTCATTAACTATGCTTCTCTACTGTGTGCAAACTCTCATCATTCGGTGCTGTTTTTCTTTTTTTCTTCCTCCTTTCTTATTCCTCATGTTGCTCCCTCAATGCCTGCTATATAGTATGTTCTTTTATGAACCTTTCATGTTTTTTTTTTTTAAATTCATTTTAGCAATTTTGTTACGTTTGGTGGAAATTTTTGTCTCTTTTTCATCCACGAAAATTTGGCTGACTTAACAATGTTGAAATCATTGAACCAAATGTTGCGTTGCATCCCTTAACCAAGTCGAGGATTCGATCCTCCCTTTAGTATGGAGTTGTAACATCTGGGGACACTTTATCCCTTGGTGGATCAATCTGTTAGACCTGTGAGTTTTGATACCACCTGGTTGAATTAAAAAAACTAACGTGTCTTGGTGTCGGAAAATTTCTCGTTGTCGAAAGTATGGAAAAGGGTCAACTATACTTCCGGATTATACACGACCTTGTATTTTTCGAAGTAAAAGAGGTTATTTCAAGATTTGAATCTATGACGAGTCGGATACCAAGGCGCAACTCTAGTGTTGTGCCGAGGCTTGTGCTCTGAATACCACTTGGTTATGCCAAAAAAATGTTGGAATCAGTGGCTGAACCTGGAGAAAGCAGAAGGTTCCTTATTAAAACTAAGTACTCATGGGCTGTTATGTGTAAGTGGTACTTCAAATTGAAGGAGTCGCCTATTTTGTAATTGCTTCATAATAGGCAAATGCTTTTATCAAATTATCTTTCTTTGAACTTGGGTAGTTATGAAATCCAAGTTGGTTTACTTCAAGTCTTGGCTTTTCCTGGCAACCTTTCAAGCAGTAGCTCAAAGTTTAAACTATATTGGGATGGCAGGTTCACATGTGTAATAAGCTAGCAAGCCGGCATGTAAGGGTTGGTCTAGCAAGTCCAAGCGATGTGCCGCGCTGCGACATTTGTGAGAATGCACCTGGTAGATACTCTTCTTTCACTATCCTCGTTCTGATTCTCGTATTTCCTTTTCCTCATTTGCTGGTTTTCCTTTGAATCTGGATGCAGCTTTCTTCTATTGTGAGACAGATGGAAGTTCCCTTTGTTTGCAGTGCGATATGATAGTTCATGTTGGAGGTAAAAGGACACATGAGAGATATCTTCTTTTTAGGCAGAGAGTTGAGGTATGTATTCCTCTCCTTGCAAACATGAATTGGCCACGGTTTAGGAGGGTCTTAGTGATGCCTTTTGTTTTAAAAAAAAAATAAAGTTTAATGTCTGCTTGCAACATAGTTTCCAGGAGAAAAACCTGGTAAGTCAGAAAACCCAGCTTCACAACCTCTGGATCCAGGTGAGACTAAAAGAGGACAAAATGCACTGCCCAAAATAAAAATGGGAGAGAAACAACAAAATCACAGGATGCCTCTGAGTCTGACGCCAGAACCAAATGCTGATGAGCATGCCATGATGGGAACCAAAATGATTGATTTGAACATGAAGCCTCAGAGAATACATGAGCCAACATCAAATAATCAGGTTAGGATGCCTGGAAAGTAAATTTTGTCTGACTAGTTAGGAAGTATGTTCTGTTAGATAAATGGAATCATTCCAGATACTTGCATATATTGCAAGCTCATCTCCTCTTTCAAGTCTTACTAGAATAATCAATTTATGAAATTTTGGCTCAAATAGCAGAATTTCATCTTACTACACTTGAACCTGGATCATATCCTCGTAATTGTTGTTGCATTCATGTCTAGTATTGTGTTGTTTTCATTTAGTTATCGTGTTAAACGATTAACTAAACGGCATTTAAAGCATGGCTGTCATGGTATCATTCAATCTAGTGTACGTAGTTGTTTAGTGAATAAGCAGTTTAGCAACCTTCAAGGACTATATTAGTATGTTTTCCTAATTGTGAAATGGAAAATCCTTCAGATATATATATATTGACGTAAAGAAAACTTACACTGGTAAAGAGGAATTTTACGTACTTTTAGGAATTGTTTTTTCCTTCTGAAGCAGGGCCTAGTAAATCCTGGCAAAACATTAGAAATTGATTTCTCTATATGGTAAGAACCTGTTGTAATGCTGGGTCAATGTTCTGCCAATCAACACTGAAATTTCTGCTCGTCTGTTGCTAAACCATTGTTTGGTTAGAGAGTTGAAGTAAATAATAACATAGAGAAGAATTAAAAGACCCTTTTATTACTCCTATTCTATATCCTTGGTCTTTTCATCTGGAGTGCAGTCAACCGGTGACTATGAAAGTAAAGTAGAACCGTGTAACTTTTTGTATGTTACAGTATGCATGACATGTAGTGGCATACACATTTCTCAGGCATGTTTGTCTATCTTGGCAGCCATAAATGCAGTTGCAACAGGATCATACACCAGATATCTTTAAAGAGGAAAGGCTTTATATATTTCTCATGCATTCTAGATACAAGGTTGCCATACTACTGTGTTCACAATCCTATTCTCTCAAATGTGTTGGATCATCAAGTCATTTGAGGAGTATGGTGGAGACCGATTTCCTATTTTAACACATCATATGTTACTGCTAAGCATTATTAACTGTAAATCTTTAGTCCCCATGCAATGGAATATTGTGTGGTAACTTTAAGGTTTGAAGGTCTTTTCATGCCATTGAAAATGCCAACATGTCGGAATAACGCCAATTAGTCTTTTTATTTATTCATACATCATTGAAATTATCTCATGACAATTAACTAGAGGTTGGTATCTTTTATATTTCTTATAAAGTTCATATTGGTTTTGTCATTTGTAAGATTCAATATCATGATAACTGTAGTCTTTTAAATCCTTGGTTACACAGCACAGTGTTTCTCTTATATTTCCAACCAACGCAGGTGAGGGAAGGGTAGATAGAGTATAATAACTCAAACTTTACACAGAACCACCTATGGTGTTAGAAATTGTCGCATCTGAATCTCCTTTTTTTTCTTAGTTCTTTGATTGATTGATTGAGACATTTGTTTCAAGGTTTGAAGTAGAAGTAGCCTTGATTTTCCAGCTTTACTTGTCTATCTAGAAAGACACTGTGATGGCATATGTGGAAAATATTGAATTATTGAGCACTTGTGTATCTTTGAAAGGCGTTTACTGCTATAATGACAACCTTCGCAGTTGCAACTACTTATTTATGTGTCTCAGCCATTCGGGGAACTGAAACATATTCAGTATCTAATTGTCTCTTAATTTATTTTTTTTTCTTTTCATTCATTTATCTCTTTGCTTTGGAGCACATCTTTCATGAAACTCAAGAAAGGGACATCCTAACAAAAGATGGTGCAAATTTTCTCTCGTTTTATTGTATTGGTCCAAAACACCAACTACAACAACGACTACACGTGGATGAAAAACATGGAACATGGTTGGCATTACTCCATTTGAGTCTGTGGCCCCTCCACTTTAAATCAGTATTCAGCAGGGATACTATACTACTTTATGGTTAATATGCTTCGAAAGGTACATATAATTGAATGACAGAGAAACTAGTGTCTAAGCACCATACTTCTCTGCTTTCTTGTTAATGTGACTTTAGTTTTTTTTTTCTTATTTAATGAGAAAATTAAAAAGTCAAAATAATAACAGATCAAAACAAAACATGCGAATCCACTTAGTTAAACATATTTGATTTTATGAAATATAATTTGATTTATTTAAAAATAGTTTGGACATTAAAAATTTAATTTATTTTTAATGATGGAATTGTTATATTAACGTTTTTAGAATAATACTTCAATATTACATATTTGTTGGCCTTTCTAAAAGAATTAAGCTCACTAACCTCTATATATAAGTATAGACTATTAACTTATTTAAAAAGAATTTTCTTATGTGGAAAGTGTCGTTCTTAAATATACTTTTAATTTTATTTTTTTTATATGTAAAAGTCAAACCTTTAGGTGACCTAAATTTTAAAAAGCCTTGTAAAACGTAGAGCAGCACAACTTATTTTCAACCTTTATGCACACCCAGTTTTTTAAGTTTAAATTCTCTCCCTCCCTCCCTTGGATTTTCTCTCTCTCTCTCTCTCTCTCTCTCTCTCTATATATATATATATATATATATATATATATATATATAGCATTATTATTGTATATTAAAGTTTAATCATTTTTCTTTGAATTTTCTTAAGAATATGCTATCTCAAGTGAATAATTGATATGAAATTGCTGTTTAGGAAAATCCATGTGTAATTCATATTTTTCTATTATTTACTTTGCAATTTTTTTATTATATTTCTTATTTGTTATGATTGTATTGTTATACTTTATAGAATTGCAATTGAAAATGTAAAATATAATATATGAGTTTGGTTTTAAAAAAATAAAGAAAAGAATAAATGTTCAAAAAATTAACTCAATCTCAATGTGGTGTTCTTGATAAAATTGTAACTCAGCATGAAACGAATTTAGCAATGAGTTCAATTGATGAATAAGTTAGCAAAACAATTAATTATATATGATATTGAGAATACTAATCGGCTCAATTCAATAAAATAAAAGAAAATAAAAACCTTAAAATTTAAACAAATAGAATTGCGTAGAAGAGTAACATAACATATCAACTGAAAATCTTGAAACTATTTATGATTCAAGGCATGAACAAATAGAAAAAATTTAGATATTTAATAGTAAGATTGTAATTAAATATGAAAAATTTTAGATTCTGAAAGATAAAAAAAAATAATATACATTTATTCATATTTTTATGCGATAATATTGTCAAATGAATAAATATATATATGATAAGAAAATAACAAATATTTTAGAGATGTGTATTGTTTTATTTTGAGCTATTTTTCACACTAATACAAAGAAAAAAAATATAAAGAAAAAAATACCTTTTTACTTTTATTTCACACTACTTTTTCTTTTTTATTTTTCTTTTAAAATATAGAAAAATATTTTTGTTAAAATTTACCTTTAGAAAAGATTGCAATGGTATAACTTGTGTCTTATAAAAAAATCTGGCCTTGGTAAATATGTTATCAAATACCTATTCACTTCATCTTTTTTTAAAAACAAGGTGGAATTAATTATGGTGGTAATAACAGGAGTGGTGTAATGGATTATGAAAAGAGAGATGAAACTGGTGGAATCTATTTTGCATGGATAAAATCTATTATAACATACTAGAATCAACTATGGTAAGGTAGATAGAACTAATGGAATCCAATTTGTAATTATAATCTTAAAATTTTACTAATTGTATATTTTGTGCTAGCAAAAACTACAATGATATTTCACTTAAAAAATATTAATTGATTAAAATTAAATTTTTTAATTTAATTAATTAAGGTTGATGTCTAGTAAGACTCATTAACGTATCTTTTACTCTACAAGAATATGATATAAATGTCAAATTCTAATAAGTTAACATATGATAAAGAAACTCCTTTATTATTTTATCCAATGGATTTTTTTTTATTAATCATTAATTCTAAAAAATTTAATTATATGCAATAATCATTTAACTAACATCACAAAGTCTTAGATGTTCGATATTAAAATATAATTCTTATTATGTCTAACAGTCTAATATCTATTTAAGAACTAAAACTAACAAAAATTTAAATACATTTCCTTCTTTTATCTTTCAAAGTGTTTTTTAGGATGTGTTCACCTGAGCTGATTGGGGAAAATGATTTGGAGGAGAGTGATTGAGTGGATTTGAAGGAATTTGAGGATGATTTTTTTTTGTGTTTACTTGAGTGGATTTGAAGATAATCGAGATTGGATTTGGAAGTGAAGTTTATGAGAATTAGTGTAGGATTTGATTGATGTGATAATTTTAAAAAATTTGTTTAATTAGTAGAAATTAGAGATTACCAATACCCCTAAGTATTAAAGTAATATAAAATGATATTTGTTAATATTATATTTAATTGTAAAAATGTTTATAAAAAATAAAAAATTAACCTTAATTATTATTATTAGTAAANTATACAAGCAAAAGATATATAATAAATGGAAGTAGAAGAGAAATAAAGTAAAAAGTTGTATTTAAATAATAAAAATGAGGAGGCGAAGAAATAGAAATAAGGAGATGAAGAAAAGTTGGGGGTTGCTCCTTGGATAAATATCAACTCATGGAGAAAAGAGAGGTGGGCAAGAAGAAAGTGGAGAAGTAATTATGCGTTTTCTATCAGGGGTAAAAAAGATTTTTTACTATAATTACCTTGAAATTTCTTTATAGTACAAGGGATGAAAAAAAGTATCTCATCCCACAAATCATTCTTTTCAAATCTGTTAATGCAAACTCAGTTACTTTTCCTTTCCTCGCTCTCCAATTCGTTTGAATGTTCAAACAAACAGAGCCTTAAGGATGAAATTATGATGAAATACCTATTTCAAAGTTGATAATACATTGAATGATGGTGATTGATCCAACTATATGACTTGACAAACTATATGACTTCACAAACTTGATATAAGAGATGTCACTTGACGAACTCAAGACAAGAACAATAATAAATAACTTGTTAAATAATGATTTAAATTAAAATTATATAAAACTTATTTTTCATTTTTATAATATTTTGTTATAATATAAACACATTTTATTATTACTAATATTACTAATTTAATCAAGCGCCTTCTTCAACGTGTGGAGAGATTAAGTAATATGCACATTTTGGGAAGTTTATTTTATATTTTGATCTCATGTAGCACGATGCATATATTTTTAATATTTGAGGTTGGAAGACTCTACACATCATTCCATTTTCACAAGGAAGCAGAGTATCATGGCCATGAGACGGAAAGATTGGGTGATTGCGACAGCGTTAACGTTGTTGCTGTTTGTTTATTTTCCGGCGTTCAGTTACGGACTCGTTCCTCCTCGTACGCTGCTCAATAAGTTGTCGGAGGGCAAATATCTCACCAATCAGGAGCACTGGTTCGACCAAACCCTCGATCACTTCTCTCCCAATGTATTCCCCCCCTCTCTCTCTGCTAAATTAGAAGCAAAATTTTTAGTGCATTGTAGTCTTTATATATATATTCTTTAGATTGTGTGCTAAAAGATTGGTTGTTGCCCTGCAGGATCACCGACAATTCCGGCAGCGTTACTATGAGTTCCTAGACTATTTCCGGATTCCCGATGGACCAATTTTTTTGTTAATCGGTGGCGAAGGCACATCCAATGGCATAGCGAATGACTATCTAGCTGTAAGTTGATATTCTTGGTCCAAATTTGCATTGCACTCTCCATTTTTTATTTATGAAATGCAGTTTCGTTTTCCTAATACCCAATTATAATCTCTGTTGCATTAATTGCTTTTACACTAAAATAACGATAATAAAAAGAGAAAGAAATTGTACTGACAAAAAAATAGAAAATAACAAGGGTGGTTTTAAATTATATATAAATTTATGAAAGGTTCATTAAATCCAACAATAAACTATTTTCTTGTAATTAGGCAGAGAGAGAGAATATATTTTCTTTTGTTAGAAAAGGGTACTCATCAATACTAACAAATATTGGGTTGGCCCGTGTATTAGTTGTCTATGAGGATGAGAGGTAAACACAGAATTTAAGTATGGCAACGCTTTAATCCTCTCCCCAACAAGACTGGTTTTATTCTTTTTGTTCCAATAAATAGTTATGTGTTTTTTTTTTTTTTTTGAAGAAAACGTAATAATATAAACATATTTCCTTTTTTTTTGTCCTTAGGTACTGGCAAAGAAGTTTGGCGCAGCTTTGGTTTCTCTGGAACATCGCTACTACGGAAAGAGTTCTCCGTTTAGTTCTTTGGAGACAGAAAATTTGAAATATCTTTCATCCAAGCAGGCACTCTCTGATTTGGCCACTTTTCGCCAGTATTATCAGGTAAGCTACATTGTTTTGCTGTTGTAGCTGATAGCAATTTGGTAGAAATGACGCTAGTAAAATAGTAGGACTAAGAAATTTGTTGAAAAGAAATAGGGGGTAGTTCTTTCTTTGAATGTTTTTAGATTACTAGAAGAGACGAGTAATGCAAACCATTGTTCACATATAAGTTGCGAAAAAACCAAATTTTAAAATGCTGTAAACGTTTATCAGAAAGAACTAGTGTGATTGTGATTGGCATTTGGATATAGATTAAGGCAGGGTCAGTGGCATTGAGATGATTCTCGACTAATGTTTTCTGCTACACAGTTTACCTAACTTTCATCTATTTAAAATAAGTCGGTAAGTATTAAATTCAGTATAAGAAAGATATCTTGGATATTCCTATTGTTTTAAAGAAGTAATTGATTTTGCATGGTAAGAACAGGAGATCGGATTGCTCCTCAGCAATTTTGTTTTTGTACTTTACTTGCGCTTGGAATCTATTGTGATTGTACTAGGAGTTTGAAAATTTGAGGTCAGAGGTGCGTCCTAGGGTAGACATGAGAAAGGAAATTTTGACTAGATTCTGCATATCCAAAATAGTGAAGGGTACAAGGTCAAATATCATGATAGAATGATGGTCTATGTGCTAATAGAATGCCATCTCAGCAACACGGAATCTCCTTATAATAGATGCACACAGTGGCTTTATTCTGTTCACGAATCCTCTTGGGCCTACTAGTTTGGGATGCCTTGTTCTCCGTCATACCCTATCCACAACAACCCTGTGCATAAGATTGTAAGCAGCTAGTAACTCATCCCAAGTGGCATCAGCAGGGTAAGCTATGCCATTGGACAAAGCGAATTTGATAGGAGAGTACGTGCAAAAGTAGTATTGAAGCCCAATATTGCCAAAGGAAACACCACAGGATAGTTGTCAATGAAGAATGATGGAATCTGATCAACGTGAGTAGGAGGTGGACCTACTGCACGTGCCTTCAAGTTGCAGAAGTAAAAAAAATGTGTATCTTTGTCTAGTGTAATAAAAGGTTTAAAAAATAATTCTGATGTATTATTTCAAAGAGTAGAGTACCATATATATACATATAAGGATCCTATAATTCTTCATCTATTAAAGGAATGACAGGT
>NC_028357.1:2017260-2068465 GCF_000741045.1 Vigna radiata var. radiata | reverse complement strand
ACAGTAGTAGACTCAGTGTTTGGTGTGTTGGTGGTTTCAAGCAGAAAAGAATCAATTTCATCTAAATTAGTATTATGAGAGATAGGATCAGAAGGTATCTCTGAAGAGTCAAGTTGAACCTGTGAAGAAGATTGAGCCAATTGGTTATGATCAGAAGACATTGTATTATCCAGAAAAGAAGTGTCCATATTTAGGATTGGCTCACTTGCTGCAGAATGATCCTCACACGATAATATATAATCAAAGATACTAACATCATGATTATGCACTTCACTTTCATTGCCTCCCTGAAGTGCAGAATCAACATAAAAAAATTCATGCTCATTGAATGTCACATCCATAGAAATATAAAATTTCTTTGATGATGGATGGTAAGCACGATAACCTTTTTGAGTTGTTCCATATCCAACAAAAACACATTTGATCGCTCGTTCTTCGAGCTTTGTACGTTGATGTGGGTTTAAGTGAACATATATAGCACATCCTGTTACAAAAGAAGAAAGAATGAAATATTGTATCATCCATAGAAAAAATTCTTTCTTCTTTTGTAACATGGTATCAGAGCTATGGTTAGAGCCTATCTTAGCGATATTGTTGGGCAGAGTTAGGCCTAGAATTCACCTTCTAATACATCCAAAAATATTAGGTGGTAAATAAACTATGGGAGGAAGGATACAATGATCAGACAACACATCAAAAGGCCTTTGATAGTTAAACACACTTGAAGGGGTTCGATTAATTAAATAAACGGCAGAGCTCACAGCCTCACCCCATAAATGATATGGGACATTACCATCTATCAAAAGTGATCTAGTCACCTCTAATATATGTCTATTTTTCCTCTCAGCCACTCCATTTTGTTGTGGTGAATAAGGACATGTAGTTTGATGCAAGATGCCTTTAGAGTTCATGAACTCTATTAATTCAGTCTTAAAATATTCCCCTCCATTGTCTGATCGAATAATAGATGTGTTAAATTGTGTAACAATCATATGATAGAATGAACAAACCACATCACACACATCACTTTTATGTTTAAGCAAATATACCCAGGTTACCCGAGTACAATCATCAACAAAAATGATAAGCCATTTTTTTCCATTATGTGTAGATTGCGGGGCAGGGCCCCAAACATCTGTATGAATTAATGAAAAAGGAAAATCAGTTTTGTTATTGCTTGAAGGAAACACAACACAATGATTTTTTGCCAAAACACAAGTTTCACAAAAAAAATCAGAAATATTGCATTTTTGAAATGGTGATGGAAATAATTTTTTTAAATAACCAAATGAGGGATGTCCCAACTGTTTATGCCACAACCAAATTTCTTTTTCGCATGACAAGTCAATCCTCTTTTATGGTTTTGTCGTGAGACATTTTCCAGATAATACAGTCCTTCACTCTCTCTACTACTGGCAATCTTCTTCTTGGAATGAATGTTCTGAAAAAGACAATGGGTTGGGTAAAACAAGGCAACACAAGAATGTGATTTTGTTAACTTGCTGACGGAGATAAGATTACAGTTTAATGTAGGAACAAATAAGACATCAAGAATTGATAAAGAGGGTGAGAGGGATATAGTACCTATACCTTCAATAGGAGATGAGACCCCATTGGCATTAATAATAACACTTTTAGAACAATTAGAGGAAAAACTAGTAAATATATGAGAATCACAAGTCATATGATCAGTAGCACCTGAATCAATTATCCAATCACTACCCTTAGTAACAACAAAAAGATTAAGAGCAGAGTTAGATAGACCTGACTTGGCCACAAATCTGGCAGCAATAGAAATATAACTCTTGGAAGCAGCGGAAGTTCCAGAATTATGTTTCTCCAATTGATTGTCATCGAAAGAAGCCATCAGAAATATTTAATGAAAAAAAGCACCGATTCCTATATTGTAGAGGATATCAGTGTTTGGCTCTTGATACCATGTTAGAAGTGGGTTCTAGGCCTAACTCAACCCCACAAAACCGGCTTGTAAGGTGAGGTCTGCACCCCACTTATATATTATAAATTAGCCTTATCTTTAGTCGATGTGGGAACTTGTTGCTTGGGATTGGAAGTGGCTGAAGTAAACCAAAGGATTTAGTGGAGAGTACTTGGTTTGCTAGCAAATGGAATATAAAACTACGGACCTCTTGGTCCATGTTACGCAAGTTAAATTTTTGAGGCAGGTGGTTCAATGGTTTGGCGAAACCAGCATGCACTCTAATAGGGGATTCATGGAATTCTTTGAGGAGTAGATCGCAAAACAAGATAGGCCAATCCAAATTTTGCTTTGGCAAATTAACAATCTATCATTGAGCTGAAATTTTGGACAATGTTAGGAGTATCTTGCCATTTAGCACACCACTCTTGGGAGCAGGGGATGCAATTGCAATTGTTGTTTATGATTGTCCAAGAACAAAAACTGGGTACTGAGAACATAAAAAACGATACACCCATGAGCACTAATGATCTAGATACGACATCAACTGCATTCTAGATATCAATTAATCATATTTCCTTCTTCTGTTTGATTTTCTTTTTTTCACTGTACTTCAGGTTTGTCTATGGCATGAGTCAAATTTTTAAATAACCCATTCCTAGATATGGTGTTCATTGTTTATTAGATTGCAGATTTCCTGTCCATTTTGTTTGATTTCTTTCTTTCATTTCATGCAGGAGTCCTTAAATGCCAAGCTTAATAGAACAAAAATTGAAAACCCCTGGTTCATTTTTGGTGGCTCATATTCTGGAGCACTCAGTGCATGGTTCCGTCTTAAATTTCCCCATTTAACTTGTGGAAGTCTGGCAAGTTCAGCAGTTGTTCTTGCTGTTTATAACTTCACAGAATTTGATCAGCAGGTGAAGAAATTTTGTTTCTTTTGCTCCCTCCATTTCACTTTGTGTTGGTTAAGCTTTTTCATAAATTTTTAAATTGATGGTCATTTTCAATGCAATTTTATTCCAATGTAAAAGGGAGAGAGAGTTTGCTTATAGAAAGATGTATTGTAACCATTATATGTTTAAATGCTCAACAATTACAAGGAATGAAATGGAAAAGAGAGTAAGAATATTTTAGCCAAAAAATTTCTCCATTTGTTGATCTATTGTTTTTATTTAAACTATTGATAAAATGAAATAGAGGGAGCGTAAAGTTTTATCTTATTTAATTTCCACCGAATTTTGAGCTCTTGGTTTTATTTTTCTCGTGCAGGTTGGTGAGTCAGCAGGTCCTGAATGTAAAGCAGTGCTGCAAGAGATTACTCAACTCGTTGAACAAAAGCTTGCAAGCAGTGGAAGCAAAGTGAAGGCCACTTTTGATGCAGAAGATGTATGCTTTGTTCTTTTGTTACACTTTCCTTGCAAAAGCATATTATATTTTGCCACAGGACATGAATATTTTGCTCACTAGGCTTTCCAGTTTGCTTGTCATGTGTATTGACTATTTCCCTCTGTTTGGAAGCTTGAAATAGATGGAGACTTTTTTTATTATTTGGCTGATGCTGCTGCTGTAGCAGTAAGTGTTACGATTGTAGTGGTTTTCTTATTAATTATATTTTCTTGTATTCAAATTTCATTAACAGTCTTCTCTTTTGAATTTTCCAGTTTCAATATGGAAATCCAGATAAAGTATGCGAGCCTATAGTTAAAGCTAAGAAGGCTGGAGAGGACTTGGTGGTATGCTTTTCAACTTAGTTCCTTTTCCCAAATATTATGAAACTGGTTGATGGAGTTCTTCCCTCCTTTGTGTGTGTGTGTACTGGTGGGAAATTTAGTATAATCTACTGACAACCTCTGACAGCCCTCACCCCCTCCAATTGTTAACCCTGTTTGCAAATGAATAGTTTATATAGTTCCTTTTTCCTTTGGCCTCGCTAAATTATAGTTTATAGCATGCAAGATTCTTGGTCATTTTATACAACTCGGTCTAGATTTGTTCTATTCCTCACGTTGCTTAAAAGGTGGGGGTGTAAAGACTCAAATTTGAATATGATGTACACTGTAATAAGGAGTGGTTCTTCGTTTATGCTGCCCCTTTTATGTGAAATATTTACTCACTACATATCTACTTTACTAGTTTTCTCTAACTCCAATTACTTCGTTATGTTCGTTGTTGCTGCCCCTTTTTTACACACAACATATCTATTTTATTAGTTTTCTTAACTCTAATTACTTCGTTATGCAACTAGCTGATGTCTTCAACCCCTTAATCATAATCTTCATAACTAAACAAGTAATTTGGTATTTTATCACATAGGAATACTCTAGATTTTGAGTGTCTTGTAATTTGCTCCATCCACCTCTTTTCTTATCACATTGAAATGATTTTCTGTTTTGTTTTTCATTTTGTCACTTGTGTCTTTCTTAAGTAATATGCATGAGATAGTGCATTTAATCCGTCAATGGTTGTCTTTATTCTATTTTACATTCATTTGCTGGAGGGCAAGTCTTGGAACAATAGCAAGGTTACTTCTATCTTTGAGTTAGGTTGTGCACATGCACCCTCCCCTACCTGCACCAGGTGGCAGCCTTGTGCATGGAATCACCATTTTAAATTCATTAGAAAGTTGTCTTTGTGGTTTAATACATCTGATGAAAACAATTATTTTAACATGCAGGATGCTTATGCCAAATATGTTAAAGAGTACTATGCTGGAACTTTTGGTGTTACTGTGCAGAGTTATGATCAGAAGTACTTGAAAAGAACTGATATTAATAAAGACAGTTCATCTCGATTATGGTGGTTTCAAGTTTGCACTGAAGTTGCGTACTTTCAGGTGGCTCCCTCAAATGATAGCATTCGCTCCTCAAAAGTTGACGCAAAGCAAGTTCCTTATCCTTTCTGTTGGCTTTACATCAATTGACAGGATTTTGTCACCACTATACTTTTCATGTTTGTAGTTATTGAATTTTTTTTCTCTATAATGTTAATTTGTACAAAGTGGTTTCTTATACAATGCAGATACCACTTGGACCTTTGCGAAAATGTCTTTGGAAAGGGTACCTTTCCTGACGTTGATGCAACTAACTTATACTATGGTGGCACAAAAATTGCTGGTAAAGAAACTTGCCCATGCCTGAATTTGATGTTATTTTCCTCCTCCCGAACACCCCAGTCATTTTAACAATACATGTAAAAATTCATAAATAATATATTTACACGATTCTGACTTCTCCATTATATTATATATACGGTTTTATTTATCCTTTATTTGTTCATAGATGTCCAGTGGGCCTTGATTATTGTCATCCTGAACACGAGCTTAAGAAGTCATTTTTGAAAAAATATCTATTCTCTGTTTGCATATTTGAAATTTATAAATTAGTATATAAAACAAATTCTTCAGTATAATCTTTAATGGCATCTTATGACTTTACTGTGTAAACTATTTATTAGAATATGAACTGATTTTATGTATTCTATTCTGATGTACATGAACAGGTTCCAAAATAATATTTACAAACGGCTCACAAGACCCTTGGCGCCATGCGTCCAAACAAACTTCATCTCCTGATAGTGAGTTGCCTGTTACTTTTGTTGTCCTTGTTATTTCTGTGGGGGTAAACTTGAACCATATTTCTGTAGAATACTACAGGCATTGTTTATTCGATGGTTATCTAGGAAAATTAGTGGCTCATTTCCCATAAAAGTGACATTAAGTAATGTGTAATCTCCTCTGTTCAATTGCTTGAATGTTAGCAACATGATCTTAGCCTACAGCTCAAACATTATCTGGTACTATTTATTTGAGTAATAAAGGGGAGAAAACAAATATTCTGAATCATGTAGCAGCATGGTAAAAATATATATTATTCTGCCTTGGTTGTGCAATGCAAACAATACTGTTATTAATTGAATGCTGCCTAATTGCTATTAAACGTTTCAGTGCCCTCCTACGTTGTTTCATGTTCTAACTGTGGCCACTGTTCTGATTATCGAGGATGTCCTCAAGTTCCTTTCGCCATTGAAGGTATGTGTCTCATTTCCTCTTCAACATATTGCTCACAGTATTACTCTTTTTTTTTTCATAGAAATATTTTGCTTCTTAAAAGAGAAGTTGGACTTCTTTGCACAAAGTTTAATAATTTTTTGTATATGAAAAAAATACACTCACCTCTCCCAAGTCATGGTAAATAATACTCATATCTCTTTTAGTTTTTAAATAAACACTCACCTTTATTCTGTTTTATTCACATCTTCTCTAGCTTTCAAACAGACATAAAACTATTATGTTTTTAATAAATGACTGAGTTTTTATAAACTGATATTCTTATCCGCTAGCATAGTCATGCTATAATATCAGCCGAGATTCTAATTTTTTTATCTGTTTACAGGTAGTGAGAAAAACTGCACCTCTCCTGATGCAGTTCACAAAGTAAGACAAAAGATTTCAGAAAATATGGACTTGTGGTTATCCGAGTGCGTGGACACGGGCAGAAGTTTTATATGATTATTTACATACACCATTTGCACGATGCACTATAACTTTACATCACTTTTGGAATTTCTTTCCTTTAAAAAGATAATGTTTACACCCTGCAATATTTTGTTAAACGACTATGTATAAAATGACCAAATATAAAGCAAAATATATGTATGCACTGTTATGTTTATGTATTTATCTCTCTGTTGCATACATGCGAGATTTTAAACTATAAAGTTAGATTGTATGTGTAAATTTTCCTTCACAAATTGGTCGTGGGGTGTTGAATGGGATTTAAAATTCATTTTTTTAATATGGTATTAAAGTATACCTTAATTTAAAGACATTGAAATCCAGACTTGGAATTTGAGTTTGGATTTTAAAAAATTTCAATGGAGTTCCGTTTTCGTTTTTTTTTTTTCATTTAAAAATCAAAATTTCATATAATAAATAATCTTTTTTAGTATTTTTAATTTTTGAATATCCAATTTTGATACTCAGACTTAGATCTCAAATTAAAATCTATTTGACTAATTATTTAGAAAGTTCTCGTAAGAATTATTCACGTATACACTAAATCAAGAAAAAGCATGATATTATAGAGTGACAGTTTGTAATTAAGTTGATTACTTGTTAATTAATTCGATTATTATAACTCAAATCTTTATCTTTGCTTTACTTGTTGCCTTATCTCGCCAATGAACTGTTTAAAGAAGAATTATAAAATTAACTGAAAGATTTCAAAAATAGAAGAAAAAAACTTCAAAACTCGTGACGAGTTATATTAATGCTTATCCAGAAGACGATCATTGTAGAGTATCAGAAAAGTTTGGGTCACACATTTCTGAGTTACAATGTAAATATTTTTAGATCCTTGATGCGTAAAAACTACATTAGATCACAAGTAATTCGAATCATGTTAGACACACTCGTCCAAGGAGACAAATTTCTCTTTGAAGAGAGATATATGTCAATTTGAAAGCTAAAAATATCCATACTGAAGAAAACACACTCATTTCCGCTTCTAAATAACCCCAGTTCCTTTGCTCATTCAAATATTGAATCTAGAAAGAGAAACAACTACTCACCAACAAAATAAGGTATTTCATTTTTTTTTTCTGAGCTATAATTTGACACTGAATAAGGTAAGCGATAATATTTTGTGAACTTCAACTGCAAAAACTGGTCTTCAACTTTAAAACCCTCTTCACCTAAGATAGGTCGATGAAACCCATAATAAAACATACGTAATCAATGATGAGATCACTTCAAATGCCCTTGGTCCCTTAAGTATGGTGATAGGAGGAATTACTGACACCATCAAGAAGGTTCCCAATAGCCACGAAATAGCAAAGGCTCCAAACCTGCATCAAAGCACCACACTATATAAGAAGAAACCCGAAGAGAAAACCACAGATGCATCAAATTCTAGACATAGGCGCAATGATATCAGCATCAGAATGTCACACCATGGGAATGTGATGCTTCTAAATGAAAACTAAAATTCCATGAGCTAATAGAGAATAACATATTTGAAAGAACAAAGCACATTTGTGCACGTACCCATATAGTACAGTTCGAATCTTGCTCTTCAGCCGCTCATGTATAAAGTACATTGTAGCGATCAGAGATATTGCTACCTGAAGAGTTGGTCCTTCCTCAGTTGGAAAGAGGACAGTTAAAACTCCAAGTACCAAGAATGCTAGAGATGTTTTTATAATGAATTTTGTGGATGGCGTTTGAAATCTGCCTCTGACAGCTTGAACAAATCGGGATTGATTAACTTCCCTCATTTTCTTCTTAATGTCAACTTTTGGGTTTTTCCGTTCATAGAACTTCTGCATGATTATTTTGTCATGCGCTGATTCAATAGCATCTACACTTGGCTTGTGTCCCGCATATTTTTGAATCAGGAAATTCCTTGCTCCTTGAATCTCATCTTCTGAAGCTTCCCTGCTTATTCCAAGTCGTTTATATGGGTCCTTCACATTAATTCTTGGAAAAACAGCTACATTTGCAGCAAAGGATCAGAAAAATGATAAGATATGCAATATATTACTGGTTTCATAGTTTTAAATCCAGGATAGCTGATGACCTCAAAAAAGGATATAGCATCTACCACGTTCTATTACAGCTGAAGATTTCATTTTGGAAATTCAAATGCCAAAAATAGCCCCCCCAAAAATCCTAACTTCTTTTTATTCAAAGAGAGTTTCTGGAATCAATAGTGTGCCACTGCAGCCACTATTTGGCCTGCTACAACCACCAAACTAAACCACTTTGCTATGGGCTGCTCCCAGCCCAACTGCTCCACCACTAGAGCATGCTATTTAC
Source organism: Vigna radiata var. radiata (assembly GCF_000741045.1). NCBI lineage: Eukaryota > Viridiplantae > Streptophyta > Magnoliopsida > Fabales > Fabaceae > Vigna > Vigna radiata. The sequence continues at coordinate 2,059,712 of NC_028357.1, read as the reverse complement.
AACCCTTATTGATTTTTTTGTAAGAGATTCAAGTTTCATATGCACTAGGAGGAAAATAATTAATGAAAGAACTAATTACAATAAAATCCATCAAGACAAGCAACTAATATATTTCAGTTTTTAACAAGGTGGGTGGGGGAGAGGGGGGCGCCCCCAAAAGAAAGGAAATAGCCATTCTGGGAAAACAGTAAAGCATAATCCATTATCGGTAAAACGACTAAAAAACTGGAAAAAAAAGAGGATTTTGTACCCTCAAAAGCAAAAATTGAAAAACAGTTTTCCACCTTCAATATCCTACAGTTCTAGTTCTCAAAAACACCCCCAAGAGCTATGAACAATGTGCTTAAATTCCTAGTCAAGCATTATGAGAGGACCAAACATCCACGAAGATCAAATAATCATTTTCAATTTTAGTTTTATTTATACTAACTTTGCTCCAGGAAAAAGCACCATATACCTAGTACCTAACATACCGGTTTTACATTATCAATGCCTTAGCAGTAAAATTTTCTGTATCATATAATGTAAGGATTGAGCTTCTTCAAGAAAGAAATGTTACCAGCAGAATCATTAGCCATATCACCATATGAAGCATCCATGGCACTTCTGATCAACTGAATTTGTCGTCTATTGCCTTTTGATATAGGAGAAGAAAAACTTGTTCTGTAAAGTGAAAATGTCAGGAAACAATGAACTGTTTATCCAATTAACTTGCCATGAAGTTCCAAACTCATGAGGTAATGATTAATAGCGCATACCTTTCCACCTGGAGAAACTCTCTTCCTAGTTTGGACCTTCCAGCCACAGAGAAAGCCATAACCCGGAGATGGCGTGATCCCAGGTGACTAAAAGGTAGCTGGGGACATCTTGAGGGACAGCCACTCAACCCAGATGCAGTCATTTTTACTAAAATCCTCCAGCAATATGACCTACCTGTTTATGCTTTTGCGAGAAATAGAGATCACAACTTGATATTTCAATGTCCAAAGAAATAAAAAATAGATAAAAAAATCAACATCAATGGACAAAGATTGCAGTCTCAGATACAAAAAGACAACTAGGACAATTATAAGCATATTACAGATACAAACCAATTGCTATCATAATATAATTAATCCCATCAATTCTTAGATTCCTAAAGTTAGTGGCTAATTTACAAGTTTCTGATTCTATATGTAACCATTTCCCCCCTTTTCTTGACGGATAATTAGATCCAACTTAATTGTTATAAACTAAAAACTTAGTTCGAGTTGTTCGGTATAAACATCTGTAATCATCTTATTATCCACATTGCAAGTTCAGCACAACTACCAAGGTAACAAATCCATACATCTATTACTACTATCATAAACCAACTTCAGCACATCTAGTATTTAACCTCAAAAAGATAACATAATATACATACACCTATTACTCCCATACACCAACTAGGACAGACCACCCTCGTGTCGTACTAAGTTACAGTCCGAGGTTTAGATTACAGCCCCTAACCACAATTTATGATTTCAAAAATCTCCCCAATCGCAATTCCGGCCACATTTAATCATTTACCTTCAGTTTTTCGCAATTTCAAGCTCAATTTAAAACCTTCATGCAAGTACAACTGGAGTTCATTGTAACAAAAAGAACAATTATAAGAAAACAAAAAGGTGCGGCCACGTCAGGGACTGTGAGGAGAGACGGAAAAAAATTGAACTTTAATAGCGGCGCAATTGGGCACAGACTAGAAGTTGTAAGAACCGTTCAAAAAATAAATAAGCATCATCAAATAGTATTCCAGAACAGCGGAATTAAGTTAATGACTCACAACATCGAAGTATTGCATATAGATACAATTGAATCGAAAGAAGAAGTTGGTAGGGACGTTACCAGTGAAAGGTGTAAGAAAATGAAAGGGGCAAAAGGCGTTCAGATGGAGCTGGGTTCGTTGAGGTTTAACATGAGAGAGTGTGTGAATAACGGATAGCAATATGAGCAAGAGAAAAGAGGCTTATGAGAAGAATACCAAAACCCTGCTCCACCCAATTTTGTGAATCAGTCACAGTAACAATAAGAGCGAAAATTAAAAACAATAATACAACCTTCTTTTGTCATTACACTCTTACAACAATTTTAAACAATAAAAGTAAAACAATTAAGAAAAAAAAAAACTCACTCCTAACCAAAAACAATTAAGTAATTCTTAATATATCCTCTTTTTATATTTTTTCTCAAATTAAAATTTGTTTTTATTTCAAATTTTATATATTTAAATTTTTAAATTTTAAAAATTAATGGAAATATTTTTCTAAATTAATAATATTAATTTTATTACATCTTTGGGCTTGAGGAGTATGTGTACCGTATGTTCGTTTATCGAGTTCCTCTAGACTAACCATTCTAGATCGATTTCTCAGGACTCATTACTCGAGGCTAAGCTCCTCTAGGTTGAACTCCTCCAGGCTGAGCTCTAAGACCAATCACTCCAAGCAAAACCCCTTAGAGGGCCGACCTCTTGGACAATCTCAAGGCCAACCACGTTGGTCGAACGATATGGTTGACTGGTTACAAAATGGTCATTAACAATAGTAATAACGAGTAGCCAACCACCATAAACAAACAATACGGTCGACCAGTTACAAAGTTATTAGATTAATAATGGTAATGACGAATCAACCTGTTAATGTCGATTAAAGTATGATTGAATTGTGATTAAGCCGACAAAAAGGTTAAAGTTCATCATAACTTTTTATATAAAGGTTTAAGGTAAGACTTACATATTCATGCATTATAACATTCATTTGTTAACCAAAGAGTTACCTACTAACTTTTGCATTATATGTTGAAAGACTTGTCTAATGTATGTAGCTAGAGTGGTCTAATAAATACATGAATGACTCATTTAATGTGTATTGTTAGACTCGTTTAATCAATAATTTTTTTGATTTGCTCATTTAATCAATATATTCCCAGACTTGTCTAATCATTTGTGTCATACTCATATAATCAATGTATGAAATGATTTTCTAATATTTTTTTGTTATACTCATCTAATTATTATATGGACAATCTCGTGTATATTCTTCTAATCAATGTACTGTATTGCTAGACTCGATTAATCAATACTTTGATAAACTCACTTAATATGTATTGCTAGACTTGTTTAATTAGTATACAAACATACTCATATAATGTGTATCACTAGACTCATTTAATAAGTGTATATTCAGATTGGTGTAATGTATATTGCAAGACTCGTTTAATTAGTGAGTGGACAAACTCGTCTAATGTGTATTAATAAACTCGTATAATTTGTGTGTAGACAAACTTATTTGATGTATATTGTTATACTTTTCTAATCAATGTACAAACATAATCTTCTAGTGTTTCTTGCTAAAATCTGTATAAACATAATTGTACAATTAATGTATCCGCAAACTCGTTTAATTGTATTACAAAAATTGTTTAACAGTGAATGACAAACTCATCTAATGTATATGAATAAACTCGTTTGTGTATGAAGAAACAAACTTACATAATATATATTGTTAGACTTATCTTATTAGTATATGGACAAACTCGTTGAATTATTATAATTTATTAAATGAACAAGTAATTAAAAATTATGAAAAAGGAAAATTAAGAATGAAAAAATAACATAAAAAATTTAATACTTTAAATATAAATTAATATTTAATAATAAGTATATTAATAATGTATTAGATAAAATCTTTTAATTATTTAAGTATCATACTAAAAAAACTAATTATTTATTTAATTTAAAAATTAAATAATTTTTAAAGTAATTTTTAACATAAAATATATTTTTCTAACTAACTTTATAAATGACAAACCAAATATTTAGAAATCATAAAAGAATAAAATAAAAAATAAAAAAATAGTATAGAAAATAATCAATAGTTTAATATAAGTTATTATTTAATAGTATATTAAATGTTTAAATAATTAGAAATTATAAATACATAAAATTAAGAATGAAAAATAAAATATTACAAATAATTAATATTTTAAATATAAGTTATTCTTTAATAATAAATATACTTAAAATATATTAATTTTTTTTAATGAAATTAAAACGTGTAAGGCACGTATATTAAAAGAAATAATTATTATTTATTTAAAAGTTAACAATTTTTGAAAATAATTTTTAGGAATGCATATCCTAGATTAAACTGATTAATAATATAATTCAAATTTTATACAAATTGACATTTTAGGGATTAGTATAAATTTTTTTAATTTGAGTATGTAATAGTTTTAATAATAAAATAATAATTTATTAGATGTTAAATAATAGAGTTCAAATATATAATTATTCGATTTAAAGTTAAATGAAATAGATAAAATAGTAAAATAATTTTTAGAGAGACAATATTTTTATATGACAGTATAAACAATTTGTATTATTAATATATATATATATATATATATATATATATTATTTTTTAATTAACATTATTTTAGGAAATAAAAATAAATATATGCTTTTAAATTTAATTTTATTAGTGATCAAATAATTATAAATGATATAAAATGAAAAATGAAAAAAATAGTATGCAAAATTAACAATTTATTAAATGATAAATTAATTAGAAGTTATCAGGAAATAAAATTAAAAATAAAAAAATAATGTAGACAAATTAGTAAGTAAATAAAATAAATGGATAAAAAGATAAAATAAATATTACGCACATATATATATATATATATATATATATATATAAATACAAAAGAAATTAAAATATAAAATAAATAAATAAAAAGGTAAAATACTTCCATAGACATATAATAGTAAAATAAATATAAATAAAAAAAATTAAAAATGTCAAATAATTAAAAAAAACTAACTTTTAAAGTATTTATTTGTCAACAAAACAAAATAATAATAAAATAAATTTGATAGTATTTTGTTTTCTTATACTATAATTAATAATAGATTTTACCTATTTAAAAACAAGAAAATAGAACGAAATATGTAAATTAAATACTATATTTTAATACACAAGCTTGACTTTTCTTTTTTGTGTGCTGTTGAATTTTCTTTTACTTTTGTTTTTTATAATCTTAAATTATTAACTTATCAAAAGCACTATGTATTTATCCGGCGATGATTTCTTAATAGGTCCGATTCGCCACGTCACCCTACACGCCTAACTTTAAAATGCAAACATATTAAAGCCTTTTTCCCTTCGCCTTCCGTTGAAGCGCGTTCCCAATTTTCACTTCCAAACGACTTCGATTCCTCTCCTCTCTCTCTGAGGTTAGCCTTCGTAAGAAGGAAACGACACTTCATCTTCGCAATCATCGCATCGCACATGGCGGCACCCTCGACGACGGCGCCGTCGCTTTTGTCGCCGACGCAGAGGTATGCTGCCGGCGCATTGTTCGGCCTAGCACTGCACGAGGCTCAACTCAACCAAACCAATCCGTTGCCGTTACCCGTTTCTGAGAACTCTATCTCCGAGGAGCGAACCAGTACTAGCTCCAGCAGCGATTCGGTTTCCGAAGACCCGGATCTTTGGGTCCACAATAATTCGGGTTTGCTCCGCCCCGTTTTTAAGTACGTGTTAGTTATAATTCAGGGCAAATCCTGATAGTTATTTTGGATCTCTGAATTTGAATCCGAATTTGAACAGGTTTCTTGAAATTGATTCCGGTGCGTGGCTTGGACTAGAGGAAACCGCTGGTTCTTCTTCAGCTACGCATCACGTGGGACCGGTACGTTTCACTATTTATTCGTTCTCATTCGTTAGGATATTACGCATTGGTGATTTTGATATTCAAATGGAAGAAGAGTGTTAGCAATATATTCTTTTAACACAAACACTTTCTTTTATTGTATTGAAAACTGTACATTCACTAGCGGGGTTTCCTTATTTAAATAAGGAGTGACACCTGCGCAGTTTTTGTGATTTCTAACGAGTTTCAATTAACAGTAGAAGTTCTGGTGGAAATGGTTTGTTAGAGAGTGTGTAACTGGCAATTTATTTTTCTTGATTTTGATATATTGCTAATAGAGAATAATAATGCTTGTGATTGTTACAGTTCTTGAGGTTACTTTCACAAGAATCTGACGGTGGTTCTTCTCAAACTTTAGATCAAGAACATGCTTTGTCAGTTGCAGTTAATGGTATCACACGCCAAATGGAGCAAAAGCTGGAGTCTTCAGAGTCTAAAAGGGAGAAACTTCGCGAATATGAGCTTCAATGTCGTGAGAAGTTCTCAATTGACGAGGTTAAGCCTCATGGTGAAAAGGTAGATGATCATTTGGAAGTTCAGAAGGTAATGGATATTGCTCCTTTAGTTGAATCTAAAGAGCCAGAACATGGGTCTGTTAGTTGGGAGATTGATGAGAGCCCAATCGAAGAAGTAATGATGCTGAGTGATCAGAGGAAAGTGACAGTTCTATATGAACTTCTGTCTGGTTGTTTGTCAAATTTAGGTGAAGAAATACGCCAGAGAAGGAAGGGCTATGATGCTCGACATCGTGTGGCTCTGCGGCTGCTTGCAACATGGCTTGATGTCAAGTGGACAAAAATGGTTTGTTTGATGAAATTTTAGAATGGAACTTTATATGATTGCCTGATTTCTAAATAACTTGTCTTATTTTGGAAATTGCTAGATGAGTGCCTTGTCTTATGACTTACTATTATTGATTGTGGTGAACATTGCCTATATGTTTGTCTTGATTTCTAATCTACTGGAATTCAAGTTGAATGTGATTGCAAATGTCTGCATGTTATAAACTTGCTTTGTATTGTCAGTTATTAGAATCTCATATTTACTCGTCCTGTATCTTTGATGGTTAAGATGGGTATTGATTTTTGTAGGAGGCCATTGAGACCATGGTTGCTTGTTCTGCGATGGCTTTTATTAAGGCACAAGAGTCAAAGCAAGAAGAAACTCAATCAAAAGAAAGTAAGTGGGCTAAATTAAAGCGTGGTGGTATAATTGGTGCTGCTGCAATAACTGGTGGAGCTTTGTTGGCTATTACTGGTGGTATGGAGATCATGTTATCTTTTGTAACTGTATTATGAAATATAGAATTTCCTCAAGAACCAGTTCTTTATGATTGTTTTTATTTTGACCATTCAACAGGGTTAGCTGCACCTGCCATAGCTGCAGGTCTAGGTGCTTTGGCTCCAACGTTGGGTACTCTGATCCCTGTAATTGGAGCAAGTGGATTTGCTGCAGCTGCTACCGCTGCAGGAAGTGTTGCTGGTTCTGTTGCTGTTGCTGCATCATTTGGAGGTTTATATTTGCCTATAATGTTATTAGATTTGCTAGAATTCAATCATGTCCCGTTTCTATGGCTTCCTTTCTCTCATTTTATTTTTAAGTTTAGTTTGTAGTTTGAGACTTTTGTTATTGTAATTATCCATTTACATGCTTACACTAACTGCTTAAAAAGGATATGCCATAAATACAAATGTTACATGAGAGTTTGTGTTTACTTAGATTGTAACTATCTGGAGGAGTCGCGAGGGCCTATAGAATATCTGATATATCCTGTTTTGCAATGACAGTACATTTGATTCCTTCAAAGTACACATTTGTTCATATCTGTTAACAAATAATATTATTATTCTGATAAAAGTAGCAATCTGTAGGACGGTTGATTCCTTGATCTTGCATTTCTTTATACTTTATTATGCCAGTCAAGTTCTTTTCTAAACAATGGAAATTTTTATGTATCTCTTTGTTCTACTTCTTCCAGCTGCAGGAGCAGGACTTACGGGAAGCAAAATGGCTAGGAGAGTCGGGGGAGTGGATGAGTTTGAATTCAAGGCTATTGGAGAAAACCATAACCAAGGCGTAGGTTTTTATATCTTTCATCTTCCTGTTTTCTTGTGACTTTGTTTGCTTAAATTGAGTTATGGACTTTGCTTCTGTGTGCTTTGTGTGAACTCTGCCCCATCTTTCTTATAATATCAAAAAATACATCTGTACCTGGTTATTTTTTGTAATTAGTTTCTTGTTGAACTTCTGCTTGCAGAGGCTAGGGGTTGAGATCTTAGTCTCTGGATTTGTCTTTGAGAAAGAAGATTTTATACGGCCCTGGGAAGGTCATAATGACAACTTGGAGAGGTACATAGTGAATATTATTACCCTTCAATGGTCAGGGATACCTTGGAAAACTTGATGTTGATAAAAAGTTACACTCTTTATTGAAATCAGCTTGTATTTGTAGTTCAGTTTATCTTGGAACTGTAGTGTTAATATTCTTATGATTGATGGTGACCATCCTTGCCAATAGAAATGACCTTTCTTGCTATTTTGCTGAAAGTTAGGTATGCGCTGCAGTGGGAGTCCAAGAATCTGATTTCTGTGAGCACTGCAATTCAAGATTGGCTTACTTCAAGTGGGTTTGAGATTTGGGATTCAAATAAAACTAAGTTATTAGTACATAAGTACCTCTTTCAAAGATGTTTATATTACTGTGACATGCATCAGGACTTGCAATGGAGCTGATGAAACGAGGGGCTATGATGACTGTATTGAGTTCACTCTTAACCGCATTGGCTTGGCCAGCTGCATTGCTTTCAGCGACCGATTTTATAGACAGTAAATGGACAATTGCTATCGACAGGTGTGGTTCATCTCTTGATTCTGTCTACAATAGAATGTTGCTTGGTAGTGTGGGGCTCTTCCTGTTTCTTGTGTTACTGAATATCATGTATGCAATTTCAAAGTGCTAAATGGTTAAAATATCAGGAATTATGATTCTTATTGTTTGGGCTATGCTTGTACTATTTGGACTATTAAAGTTACTGATCCTAGAGTGTTATTGGAAATAGGTGGATAACATATCACATTTGATATCAGTGTTTAGATTTTCAGTTCAAGGTCTCTACTGTTTTTGTTGGACTGTAGAATTAGTGAATCAATTTGACTTGACCGAGTCCCGGTATCTGATGGCTGCGTGGGACTAACTTAAATTTCTGAGGGATTTGACGTTGCCCCTAACCTTTTCACCACTAAAGATATTAGAAAATTATATTTGGGGATTGCATTGTTGTTTGATGATCATGTTCAAGTTTAGTTTGATTTTCTTTTAGCTTGGTAATTTTACAAGTTATTTTTAAAGTGTCAATTTAATTGATCATTGATATTCAAGTGTATTCATATGCAAATCTGAAAGCTGATGTCAAGGTGGTCTGGATTTGGCATGTCAAGGAGAACCTAGTGCTTTTTTTTTTTTTCTTGATAAAAGGTGTTGTTAACGTGATGGCTTCACCAACTCAGTGAAAAATTTGTTATGATCAGTTTTGTTTCTTTGATTATTTTTAGATCTTCATGCTGAGTTAGTCTTGATTTTCAGATCAAACAAAGCTGGTAAGTTGCTTGCTGAAGTGTTGTTAAAAGGATTGCAGGGAAATAGGTATTTGACGAATTCCGGAGTTACTTTTAGTCCCGCTGCAAGAAAATGGATGTATTCTTATTGATGTTTGAATTTCAGACCCGTGACACTTATAGGTTACTCACTAGGGGCGAGAGTTATTTTCAAGTGCTTACAGTGTTTGGCTAAAACTGAAAACAGTGGTAGGTATTTCAAGTTTCGCCCCTTTCATTTGTTCATCCTTAATTTGTTTAGATTATTTGACTACACATCAGATCAGTTCCTGTACTTTTATTCATTTATTAATTCCTGTGATGGTTGCATATAATTATGTCCTTGGTACTCTAGCCATCTTTATTCATTGAATGATGTTACCTTATCACTGTTATTGTTTGCCCTGCTTATTGGCAGCTGAACTAGTAGAAAGAGTTGTACTTCTAGGAGCACCCATCCCAATCATGGACGAGAATTGGGAAGCAGCTCGAAAGGTTTGTGGGGCATTTAATTTTCTTAGTGCAACTTTCTCATCCGTATAATGAGAATCAATATTTTCTAACATCACGGTATTGCGTAGATGGTAGCAGGAAGATTTGTAAATGCTTATTCGAGGAATGACTGGATGCTTGGAGTTGCCTTCCGTGCCAGGTATCTTGAAATATAATTGTAAATATTTGTAAAGTTATGTATATCAAGTTGACTCGCACTATCATAACCTCAGGACCTATAAACTTGATAAAAGAAATTCATAGCATGAAATTATATAATTTCTTTTACGTGAGAAGTTTCACACTTCATGGCCATCGATCAATTTTTTGGTTTTTATTTTTATACGTGAAGTGGGGAGTTGGTAAGTATGAGCAGAGAACTGCGTTTCTTGCGTTGATTGACGCCTCTTCAGGTATTGATCTGGGCCCATGTCTTTTTCGTGATTTGTCGTCAATCTTCACATTAAACCTTTTCGTGTGTGGTAGTAGGCATTTGTATCACCTAAGATTACTATATGATTATGTGGGGTGTGTCATTGCCTATGATGTAGTGATATGTTTATTTTGAAAATGTATACAAATTCTTAAAACATGATAAGACATTGTCTAAATCAAAAAAGTATGAGTTATTTTTATTATAACAGTACGTGTTTTGTGGATAAGATGATTCATTGATACAAATACGTGCATAAGGGACCAATGCTTTTGGAGATGAGGTGTTAGAGCTGTATCACGAGAATTTTTCTACTTATTATGTTTAGCTAACCTGTGCAGTTCTTAGTGTTGTGATTATTTGGCTAGCCATTCTTTTAGGAACATGTAAAAGGATTGATCTTAATAGACAGAAATAAAAAATAATTATTTATCATTATATGTATATTTTTTTAAATTTGCGCAGTCTACTTACGAAAGGATTAGCTGGAATCCAACCTGTCGATATTTCCGGGATCCAAAATGTAAGATGTTTCGTCATCCAAAATTTGCGTAGTTTTCTATGTTGCATTCATAAGTTATGAATATTTATGTTTTAATGATGGGCGTCTGTTATTGGTTTGCAGGTCGATGTGACAGATGAGATTGAAGGCCATTCGTCTTATCTGTGGGCTACCCCAAGCATCTTAGACCAACTTCAATTGGATACATACTATCCTGTATATAACAGCATTTCTTGCATGCGGTGAAGCTTTCACGAGGGTCCTTTTCTTGCATACACTTACATTGAAGTTTGACATTATTCGGAAGTTATGCATGAAATTTATTAGCGTTACTGTGAGGATGTATTACTTTTTTAGTTTCAATTGTAAAAGTTTGAATTTATGTTTCTTTTTCTTATAAATAAATTGGGTATATTTATTAACTTGGATGTGGGTTTCTTCATCGCTTCTTAAATTAAGGGAATTACTCTTTGTTACTATAGAAAACAGCAAGAAATCCATGGGGTCTCAAAACATTTTAATTAAATATTAAAAGGTGAAAAATAGGATGTAATAATGGATAACAAAATAACCCATTAGGATTGGCTTAACAGAGTTTAATAAGTATAAATAGTTGTAAACTCAATTTTTCTTGTCATTATTTAATAAGTATAAATATTAATAATGAAAATCAAAAGCTTTGTGTAGTTTGCTGAATTTTCTCAAAGGTGTTTCTGATTGCAGTTTCATTACATAAACAATCTAATAACATATTTAATCTTATTTTTTATATATGATCTAAAGTTGTATTCACAAATGATAAAGTTCTAAGGTTGTACTCATAAAATTAAGATATAAAATTAACTCATATTAGTGCATGCGTAGTTAATTAAAGTATAGAAGATTAAGAAAACTATGCTAAAATTTAATAAGTTATTTGAGAAACTGATAAATCAAAATACACATTAGAAAATACAAATTGAAATTATAATAGTCATAACTCGAACTGATTTTGCACTTGAAGAAAAAGATGTTGTAAATCCAAGACATTCACTTGCTTTTTTTTTTTTTTTTTCTTTTACGAACACCATTAGTATTAAACATCATTAGTGTGATTAGTATTAATGTTTTCGATTTATGACTCATCACAACACCACCAGTGATAGAAAACGTGGAGCAGCTTCTCTCTCCTCCTCCTACCATTGGTCATTGGTTAAGCTAACCGTCCATTTTAAACTTTCCAGATCAATCAATCTTTACCTTTTTTTTTCTTCTTCTCTTTTTTTAATATTATTTCTCACCCTTTCATCCGTATCCCATCTCATTACTGAAGGATAAAAGAGAGACAAGAAACGTGATTTTTTACAAACTTCTGTGCTCTCTTTGTGCAATATATATCTGTATTTCCTTAACTGTTCCATTTGTTTGTGAAGGCTGAAAATTGTTGTGCGGCTTTTGAGGCTTGTTCGTGGAATCGGAAATGGCCGCGGTTCGTAAGCGGGTATGGCAGTTATCTGGGATCGGAGCTTTTGGGGCTTCTAAATTCAAAGTGCCGTCCTCGTTCGAAAGAGCAATATTCCATCCATTTCCTGTTTCGGGGACAAGACATTCTTCTCAATTGGTGAAATCCAACGGAAAACACTTGTTTCTTGTTGACACCTTAGCCCTGGTAATAATTTTATCATTTTTTTTCTTATTTGTTTGCCTTGGATTTCATATTTATTTGCAATTTTAAACAAGGATGAGTGAGTTGCGTTGCAAATTGTTTTCTTTAATTTATTAGCTTGATTTTTTTTGTTTATAGGTTAGAAGATTAGAGGGAGAAGGAGTACCCTCAAAACAAGCTGAGGCAATAACAGCGGCCATAACCGAAGTTTTAAATGATAGTCTTGAAAATGTGTCTCAGTCCTTAGTATCTAAAGGAGAAATGCAGAGAGTAAAATATTTAGTGCCTAGTATAATTTTTGTTGTGGATTTAAAATTTGCTTTCACGTTGTCTGTTTTTAGATTTATAAATTTTATAACTTTGTACTGATATTGTTTTGGTTATTTTTTTTAAGACTGAGATGATGCAAGAATCCAATTTATCCAAGTTTAAAGCAGAGGTGCAGAGTTCACAGGTATTTCTTATATGTTATATGTGATTATTGGTAAACTTTGAGATTATGATTTTGGTACAGTCTAATGTCTTAAGATCTGGTTCTACTATTCATAGTAGGATTGAAGAAAAGATTGTATGTAGTGGTTATATTCATTGCCGGCATCCTATTTTACTGCCATAAATTTGACTTGCATGCATTATAGTATAATAACTCAGGATGAGAAACTCCTTCCACATTTACTTATTTATAAAACGTCGAGCATGGATCTTCCAGAATATCTTGGTGAATATGAGCATCTGCTTCTTCCTGGTTAGGAATGAGAAGTGGCTATTTTTGACTCTCTTATAATGCAACAATAAAACATGTTTATGATATTGTTTGATCACGTTCTTTGAAGCTGAAAGTAGTTAGAATGAAGATATAAGATTAAGTTGATCACAAACATGCTTATGGCATTGTTTGATCATGTTCTCCGAAGCTGAAAGTAGATATAATGAAAATATAAAACATGCTTATGATGATCATGTTCTTTGAAGCTGAAAGTAGTTAGAAAGAAGATATAAGATTAAGTTGATCACAAAGTTTCTTGACCGTGCTTCTTCTTCTCTTTTGGGTTGGTACTTCACTTTCTTTTCTTTTCTTCCCCTTCTTCCCGTTCAATTCTTCTTTGGAGATGATCTTCTCAGTTGCATAGTATCATGTAACTTCTTAGTCCCTCTTGTACTTGGTGTGATCATGGTTAATGATTCATTGTTGGATTTCTAGAAGCACCTCAATTTTGGGATTTAATAGAAACTTATGATCTTCTAAAATGTTGTCACATTTCATAATGATATTATTTATTTAGTTATTAACTTTGCTGCATAAGATAGTCAGTCAGCGACATGTTCAAACTTCTGTGCGGAAGCTTGCTAACATGGTCTTTGTAAAACTTGTTATAAAATGCAAGGATGAAAGTGAAGACAAACTTTAATTTCGAGGCAGAAAAGAAAGATGATATGCTTATTATCTATTGTTTATTAAATGGTTACTTTTTTATGTTTAGACGTCTGTTTATAGTGTTTTATTGGTTAAGATAAGCTTATGAGTTCCCTATGTCCGGTTAACCTATGTATTTGAAGATCTTTGAATTAAATGGTCTTTATGTTATTTTGAAATTATTCAAGTGTTTCTAGGAGTGATAGGATGCAAGGTTATCGAACTTAAGAGTGTATTTAAACGGGTAAGTCTTCTAAAGACTTGACTCATAAGGTTGTTTTCAAATGTGGTATTTTGTGATTGAAAGTGAAAACGAAAAACCTTATTGCCCTTAGTCTTTTTCCAAATAGAAAGATCCAACTCATGTTCCGTAAATTGTCTATACTTGCTAATACTCAATAGATATGTGTAGAATATTTTTTGCTTGTACATTTGATCGTAATTTTTAAGAGAATAATTCAAATAGTTGCACTATAATTCATGTGCTGACAAATTACATGTCTAACATTTATGATGATTTTTGTTGCATTTTGTTGAGACATTTATGCTGGGCTGGGATTGCAATAATTTTATATTAAGAACTTTTTTTATTAGGTCTTAAATTTTACGTTTTCTTTATCTTGTTATTTTATTCACGTGTATGTTACATTGATACTGATAAGGTTAGTTTTGTTTCACTAATGTTCTAATATGCTGAAAAACTTGTAATTCAGGGACATCATTTCTCTCTTCTACAACATGAGACAGAGAAACTTAGGAATGATATAGAGAAGATGCGAAGTGAGTTAAGGTATGATTTTTTTATCACTTTTAGCAACTGATGATGATCAAACTATTCTCGACTGTTGTTTTGTTACTATTTTGTGGTACAATCACATGTTTTACTATGCAGGTATGAGATTGATAAAGTCACTGCTGGGCAGCGATTAGATTTGAACCTTGAAAGAGGGTAAGATTTAAGAATAAAGTAGTGATTGTCAAAGATTACATAAATTCTTATTTTCATCTGTTACGGCTGATGCAGGAGAATAAGAGAGGAATTGTCTAACCAGAATGCTGAAACTAACAATCTGACAAACAAACTTGATAGAGTAAGCAATTATGTGACATTCAGATATTGCTATTTTCAACCAATGCCAATTTGTCAATTTGCATTTTGAAAACCCTTTGCTCTAATTTATATGTAGGAGATCCATTCTTTAAGAGCACAGCTGGAAGCAGCTAAATATGATGTCATAAAATATTGCATAGGAACACTGGTTTCGATTTCTGCAGTTGGTCTTGCAGTATTACGTATTTTGATGTAAACAAATTGTATTCCTATTAACTTCAAAAACGGGTGGAAAGAATCATGAAGATCCATCTTCCCTCCCTCAGAAACAGTTACATTACAATACTGGATCAACCTTTTTTTTTTTCATTACTTTTCTTTGGTCGGTATTACTGGAGCAAAAAGAACTAGCTCCAAGTAGGCACGAATTGGGCCTGTTTTTTAAGCCCATTTCATATTCTTTTTGTTTATTTATTTGCTATGTCTTTGGATATTTGTATATTTTGTATGTGAATGTGGTATCAATACAACGCAAGCATATTGGATTATAAATACTTCAATACTTTAGTGGAAGAATTTAAATGCATTTTCTTATGAATAAAAGTATTATTGTAGTTTAAGTTCCACGTATTTAGATGGAATCTAAATCTATAAAACTTAGATTGAAATAATGCTTCTATAAACCATTGAAATGGTCAATATAATAATTTAAGATTTTAATTATTCTATTATGATTAAATTGGGTATTAAAAAAATAAATAAATATAATATCTTAACTTATGTGGTGATGGTGTGTTTGGTAGGACAAAGAAAATGATGAGAGAGAAAATTTATTTTGTTGTATTTGACACAGAAAATAAAGAAAAAAAAATTATGAGATTTATTGAAGTATTTCTCTTATATTTCTATTCCTCTTTATCTCTTTCTTTATTTTCTATTAAATCAATTAAACTAAACAACTATTAAATAGTTTCTTCTTAATTTTTATTCAATAAACAATTAAACATTCAATTTTATTTTCATTCTTTCTATTTCTGTTTTTAAATCAAACACAAAAATAAAGGTTTTTCTACACTAATAATAATGTCTTTAATATCATGAGTGTCCTTAGTATCGTTAACTAGAGCTATCAAAACGGATAGTCCAGTTTGACTTGATCCGGTTCATCATGAGTTAGTCATTTAGTGAACCAACTCAATCTGACTTACTTAAAATGTTACTCCTTACACCACCGCATGTTCTTCCTTCACCATCACATGCCACAAATACCCTTAACTCAAAATCAAACTATCAAATGGATTGAATAGGCTCAACGGAAATAGGAGTTCCGTTGGACATTCAAAACGAATGTCCATATCCGTGAGAGAGCTTACAAAAAAATTTATTTCTTATTCTTCTGTTACGATAATATATTGTGTGATATTTACACGAAAAATTGTTTGTTCTCTTTGACTTACATTTGCTTCTGTGCAGCTCCGCAATGTATTAGGCCTCATGCGTAAGGGTGGGAACCTACCGAGGTTAGTTTTATTTCAAATTAATGATATATATTGACAAGCACTGATATTGAGTAGAGCTTTCTTGACATCATTTTCAACTTCTGTTAACAGTTGCATAGTTGCTTCAAGTTCATATTGAAGATTTTTCAACACCATCAATGATTCCATCTTTCACTATTGTTAAACTTTTCTTTTCTTTAATAAAACTTTCTTACAAAATTTTTACTCATAAAGTGAGGTTATGACAATATTTCTATTGTTTACTAATATAAACATTAATTCATAAAACATATAGTCTATACAAATTGTTGACGAAAACCTAATTTGTCTATTGTCTCTATAAAGTTTTTTTTTTCACTATTACACTAAAGGTAGGTCCTATGTTCCACAACACCCTATCAATGTATCAAAGTTCAAAGAATCTAATAATTGTTAATTAAACTTTACTCCTTTAAATAGAGAAAATTGTATTTAAAACTGTTTTCTATTCTTTGTCTTCTTGTGAGATTTATTTCATTATTATGAAAAAACCTAACTTAATAATGAGATTAGTTTTAAAACTAATTATTAGATCTAACATTCATCGTTATCATAAAAGTTATAACTCAATTTGAGTATATAACTTTTTATATACTTGAAAATGTAACATCTTAAATATCAGAATTTGATTATAATTTGAGAAAATTTATGTAACATTTATCTAATAACTTATTTTAAGTAATATTTTATTCCAATTTTTTTTTTTTATAACTTAACTGTCTAGAAGTTTTTATAATTAATAATATAGTTGTAGAATAATTGATAATTTTTACTTTACATTTTAAAATTATAAAAATAATTTAAATATTAATTTGTCATACAGTTTCATAAATTATTGAAATAAAATAAAAAAATATCTATAAATCTATTATAACTAACTATCTTTATCGGATGGGTTTTAAAAATTCCTTAATGTGAGATTAAAAATGCCTTGAAATATTAATTTTGAAATCTGACCTAAACCTCTTTCTTTTCCTCTCCTCTAAGTTTCCTCCTTATGTCATCCTCAATTAATTAACCACCTTTACATGCATCTCCTTCTCCAAATTCTTCATCCAAATTACGTAATCACAACAACTTCAAAGTGTCATACTACTTAATACTAACACTTTCTACTTCTTTATATCACTCATACTCCCTTTAATAACTTACTTTAATAATATAATACGTATTGATATTTTAATTTATAAATTAAAAATGTTTATATTTTTAGTTATTGATTAGGTATATTTCTTTACTTAGATGCCAAAATGACTTATACTTAAGCGACGGTAGACTCGAATGACGTTTTTATAATATACCATTCACACCAGATTTCAAAAAGACTGTAACCAAAAGTAACTGTTGGTTGGTAAGGGATGATTTACTTTTTGCTTAGTTAAAGTAAACTATTTATTAACTTCTAATACAAACTATATAGTTATATTTATTATAAAGAATATTGTATTAAAACTATAAGTTTAATTACTAAATATGAGTATAACTACTATATTTAAGTGATAGGGCCACACTTTAAATAATATCAAATTTGAAAATAATTTAAATTCAAAAGTCAAACTTCAACATGTATATTTACGACCAATCACATTCATATTTATCATCTCAAATATATCACCAACTTCTATTAATCTAATAATGTTCCAAAACCATAGCAAACTATACATATGAATATTATAAAGTTAGAGAGAGATACGTTTGGGCAAAGTGATTGAATAATAAACAATGACGTTGTAGATCCTCAATTCTACTTTACATAAATCCACACTGAAACGAAACCTAATAGTAATATTCCCCAAACATTCTTCCACGTATAATCGGGGAATAAAAACATTCAATAAAACAAATAAAACTCCCCAAACACTTCACCATTATTTTTCTTTATAACATTCATATTACTTTCTTTCTTCTTTGCATAACAAAACATTATACATGACATAACACACGTTTCGATGGAATCGCCACGAGTCGACTCGCCATGGGCGCGGTGAGTCCGAACACGTCACTCATGTCCAACTCGCTGGGTTTCATCCCATCGGGTAACTCCCACGTGAAGCAGTGAAGCAAATGCGCCACGGCCATTTCCAGCGCGTAAAGACCCAGTTGCATTCCGGGACAGGATCTCCGACCCGACCCGAACGGAATGAACTCAAAGTTGCTCCCTTTGAAATCCGGCACACTCGGGTTTAGAAACCGCGACGGCTTGAACGCTTCCGGTTCCTCCCACGAGTCCCCGTCCCTTCCTATGGCCCACGCGTTTATCATTACGCGCGAACCCTTTGGCACGTGGTACCCGCAAACCACCGCTTCCTCCGCCGTCTCGTGGAGGAGAAGCGGAATCGGCGGGTGCATCCGCAGTGCCTCCTTCACCGCGCATTTCAGAAAGACGAGCTTTTCGAGGTCCGATTCCTCCACGCGCCGGTTCAGGCCCACTACATCGGCTAGTTCTTGCTGCACACGTCGTAGGTCTTCTGGGCTTCTCATTAGCTCCGCCACTGCCCACTCGATTCCTGATGCCACAGTTTCGGTTCCTCCGAACATCACGTCCTGCATGTTGTTCCATTGTTATCAGTTTTTTCGTTTTCCTTTTTGTGTTGAAAACATGAAATAGAAATGCTGGCGGTATGGACATGGACATGGACATGGATGCTTAATTATGCATGCACACTGTACAGAGTACGTGTTACCACCAGTTCACACACACACACACATGCGTGTGTGTATATATATATATATATATATATATAATCACCATTTATAGCATTAACTCTTTTTTGTTTAATGAATAAGAAAATGTGTAAAAGAAAAATAATTGTGGTTCTAAATTATGCAAACCAAACGTTTACGATCCTTTAATTTAATCTAATACCTTAAAATAACATTACAAATAATTATATTCGTTTGTTTGATTGTTTAGAAAACAGTGTGTATATATAATGACATCAATCTTCTGAACTGAAAGTAGTAATGTGAGAAAAAAGCATTTGTATTAGTCTAGAAATTAAATAATCCGTTTTTCTCTCCTTTTATCATAGGAGTTATTCAAGATAATTTCGTTCCTGTTTATGGTAAAATAATTTTGGAAAATGATATTTTAACACTATTTTTTGACAGCATTTTGACACTGTACACGTGTCAAAATGTGATTGGACGATTTCAAATTAAAAAAGTTAAGACAGGAGTATATTTGAAAGAAAAAAACTAAAGTTTATTTTTTTAATTTGAAATCGTCCAATCACATTTTCACACGTGTGCAGTGTCAAAATGATATAAAAAAATAGTGTTAAAATATTATTTTCCAATAATTTTTTATTTTAAACTTATTTAAACAAAGTGGCCGGAGTACGCCTTTAATATTCTTAGTAAACTGAAATGAGGAAAACCGAGTAGTCACTTTCAACTTATTAATTATTTTTTTTTTTATAGACTGAAAGTTTTTAACTTACTTAGGAACAGGTGATAGTCTTTGATTCTCACTAAAGTACAATATGTACAAATCTTACTTGATGCTTATTCTTTATCACAAACTTTTCGTGTGTACAGGCAGGGTTTGCTAAGAAAATATAAAGTTTTCAGAATTTAAAAAATATGAAATAGAAAACGGATATTTTCTTTTTTAGTTGATTATTTAAAGAACTATATTTCCGGAAAACATTATGAAGAAATTTTCGCTAAATTCTTTTTAACAAAAAGAAAATATTTAATTTTTTATCATCTTTTTTCAGAGATAAATAATTAAAAGTAGTAAGACAGCTTTTTTCTACTACTGAATACATCCTTTTAAAAAAAAAAATGACCAATACCCACTCCATTTGAAAATAATTTTTTTCATCCGTGAAAATGAAATCTTAGAAAAAAGTTTAAAAAATAGTATCTATCTGTAATAACTTGAATTTAAACGGATGAATCCCTGGCTATAAACCTACCGCTGAAATGCTGTTTTCCAAATAATAATAGTTAATATACAGAAAGAAAATTAAAAGAAATATCTAACATGAGGGTAGTACCATGATGATGGCTTTGATGTTGTCTTTGGTGAGTGTGATGGAGTTGTGCAAGTCGTTTGATAGATTACTGAAATTGGGGTGTTGGCTGTAAAAATTCAGCAACTCATCAACCATGTCACTTTCTTCCTCACAACACTTGCCGCTCCTCTTCTTCTCCACGTGCTCCTCAATGATGTTATCAATGAAGCTATCCAAGGCGGCGCGTGCCTTGACGAGTCTCAAGTTCAGACCCTGAGGATCAACCCACCCGAGACAAGGCACAAAGTCCGCAATATTGAAGGCCCCAAACAACTTAGAAAACTCCTGAAGAATTGAAATGAACTTGTCTTGTCCCTGTCGGGAACTGGACCCGAAAGCGGCGCGGTAGATGATGTTTTTCGTGAGGTTGAACACCAGTTCCCCAACGTTAACGGGGTTCCCCACATTCGCCGCAACGGTGCGGACAATGGTGTCGACTTCGTCTCTGACGGAGTTCCAGGACTCGGCGCGCTTGCGGCTGAAGAGTTTGATGACGCAGATTTTCCGCATCTGGCGCCAGAAGGGACCGTAGTGAGCGAAAGCCATGTCGGCGCGGTCGTAGGTTAGGTACCTTATGGCTATGGTGGCGGGGCGGTTGGAGAATATGTTGTCCTGGACTTGGAGCACTTCACGTGCCGCTTCCGCGTTTGAAATGGCAACCATGGGGAGGAACCCTATGCGGAGGTGAAAAACGCCGCCGTATTGCTTGGCGAGTTTGGCCAGGCCTCTGTGTGTGAGCTGGTCCATCATGTTCATGTTGCCTATGATGGGAAGGCCTTTAGGCCCCGGGGGATACGGCGCCGTTTTTCTGCGAATTCGAGACAGTAAACCCCACAGTACCAACGTCACCAGAATTATGAGCAAGACCGTCGTACCGAACGGTTCGATTACGGTTTTCAGTTGCATAAGTATATCCATGGTGTCGGATTTTGGTTAGAAAATTTTATCTGAAATGGATCTGCTGATTATGATTGTGAAGGAAAAAAGGAAAGTAGTAGATTGAAGAGTTTGTGTAGATTGCAACCCGCGTGTTGCTACGATAAGCCAGAAACTATGGCGTTTATATATGGTCACAAGTTGGTGTCACCCCATGTTTCGTGAAAGCTACGACCTGAAAAGACCAAATTTGGAGGCAGTAATAACACGAGTACACACGATTTATAATGATAAAATATTTAATGATTTAATGTGTAAGATTTTATAATTTTTCAAAAAAAAAGTAAAATATAAATAAAAATAATATCAAATAAATATAAAAGTTTTAAGTGTTTCAAAAAATATTTTTCTTATAAAAAACATGAGAAATGACACATGAGTCACGCAACTATTTTATATTCATTTAATATTATTTTTTAATTTTTTAATTTTTCTTTTCTAAAAAGGTATAAAAAAATACTTTTTATGATCATTTTAATTCTTATAATATATATTAAAGAAAAACATACCTTAAAGACATTTTAATCACGTGATGCAATATATTATTTTATTATGTAGCATTTAATAAAACAAAGTTCTATAAAGAAATTTATTTTTAATAGATGTATGGGTTTATGCATTATTAAGGGCATTATGAGTGTTTTCTCTTGATTCAAATGAAAGCAATGGAGCCATGAATTTTTCAAACATGGAGATACTATTATATACAACCAAGAGAGGATACATGTGTTGTTCGTGTTTTAAGAATATATAGTTAAATTTCACTATATTTATAAATACACTTGTGGGTTTATTAAGGATATTATTTTTTTAATGGGAAATCTGGATATGATACTAGTGTAAAAAAAAATTATACAGGATAGAAAAAGTTTAATATCACACCTCAAGCAGTGCCATGTCTTCTTTTTGCACACCACAATTCTCGCAATCCAGAGATGAACCCTAGTTCGCGCTAGCTCCACCAGACAGAAATTGCAAATATGATGAATTGACTCGTGGGTTTGTGTTTATAAATAAAAATAAATAAAAAATTATTTTTTACATCGGTTATAATTAAAATTAATATAGAAAACTTTTTTATTTATTACAATAATGTCGTTGCATCAATTTTCTATATCAGTTATAATTAGAATCGGTATAGAAAATTTTCTTATTTATTATTAAATGTTATCTCGCCCACTTTTTATACTGATTATAAGAAAACTTACTTATTTATTATTAAAAATGATATTGTGCCAACTTTTTAACTTGTTATAACCACAATCAGTATGATAAATGTTATCTTATTTACAATTATGTCATTACACTACTTTTTATTTCTTGAAGTGTTGAAGATAGATAATGATAGTGTATCTAAAGTGATTGGTGTTGGTGATGTTTGCTCGCAAACTAACGTAGGAATACAGTTCTTGCTTAGAGGAGTCAAACATACTCTTGATGTTTGTTTAACTTAATCTCTATACACATCCTTGATGATGGTGGGTATGATAATCACTTTGATTTTGGAAAGTGGAAACTTAACAAAGGTAACTTGGTTATGGCTAGAGAAGAAAAATTAGCTAAATTATATTGGACAAAATCTTTGGTTGCTAAATACACTGTGAATGTCATGGACATTGAGACATCTTTGTGGCACCGAAGGTTTAGTTATATCAGTTAAAAAATGTTGAATTGTTTAGTTAAAAAAAGGATGTTCTTCAAGGGTTAAAAGGTGTAGAATTGGAGAGGTGTTCTTACATTGATGGAAAGCAATAGTTATATCATTTTTATGCTAACATTTGAGTTGTTTGCATATTTTGACATGCTATCGCTTTAATGTCATATGAGAAACTGTTTTTTACACGTCAAAAAAATATAATGTAATTTGGTTTAAAATGATTATTTTCATTCAATTTTAAAGTTTGAGGATCGAAATGTATTAAAATTTCAGACAAAAATAAATTTTAATTTCACATCAAAGTTCAAATACTAAAAACATATTTAACTTAAAATTCATTGATAATTTCGTTAGTTAATCTATTGGTAAAATGGATGCAAATGTTCACACCATATCTAACAAAATATTTATGATAGATTTATTAGAAACGGGTGAGAAAAAGAAGAAAGAAAAGAAGGAAGAGAAGGACTAAGAAAGAAAGAGGAGATGGTAGTGATAATCGTGAAGATGACAACAATGAAAAAGACAAAGGAGAAAAAGAGAAAGAGAAGAAAAAATAAAAACGAAAATCCATATAATTAAAATACTTTAACAATTATCAACATTTAACTACTTACGTATTCTTGACAATGGATAACTATTGACAAACTTTTATTCTTTGATTTAGTTTATAACAAACATTTTTATCAACGAATTTTTATTATTTAATAAGTTTTGATTTATCAACTAATTTTTTATACTTACATATTTTATTCGTTTTTTTTATTACAGTGTATGAATAAGTTATTATAATTAAGTTATTTAACAACTAAAAAAATCAGACCTAACCAAATAAGCTATATTTTGTTAGACCTCTAATATAGCGAATTACACCTATGTAAGACTGATTAAATATAAAGTTAAAAGCTTATACAAAAATATCTCGCGACAGGAAGACTGATTTCAACTAAATCTATCAACACTTATATTATTCACTTATTAATATTATTATTTTATTTATTTATTGACTAAAGAAGTAAAATTTATTTGAAGATAAATCTTTATTTGATTCTTACTAATTTTTCATTAGTATATTAAGTTTATTTTTTATTATTATTTACCACTCAATTCATAACTATTGAAAATTTGTTGGAAGCATATATTTTAAAATTATGCTTTTGATTTTAAGATCTATTTGCTTCTTCTTTTGTTTTACGTTTTATTGTTAGAATAAAAGTTATAATTAATAATCAATGTAAGAACACTTTTTTCCAAAACTGTAACAGTCCAAATATTACAACGTAATGGTAACTTAGTCGATTTAACTTCTACCCCTAAAATAATTAATATAAAATACAATTTCATCATCACGTCACATACAATTATTTTTCCGTCACATACAGTTATTTTTCCGAATAGATATAGTTTATAAAGTGATCTTCTTTAATTTGAGGATCTTACTTGCATATATATATTTTCGCAGATTTAGATTCATATTTGTGTTCTGATTCTAATGTAGTAAGTGATACAATATTGATAAAAATATGATATATATGACATCAAACAATTTGACCAATAAAAGCACGCATCTCATAGTTTTATTAATTTAATTAAAAATATTAACAGCAAAATTGGATACCAGATGGAATAATGCACTGGACCAACCAACCCAAAGGGATAAATATGTGGATTTAATTTAATTTAAAAACAGTACACTTATATTATACTTTCACATATCAACACATCTCCATGTTCTCTGTTCATGTCTTTTCTAGCTGTCTTAGTAAGACAATATGTTTAAATTTGATTAGTTTATTTTGATGATAAACACAATTACCAAATCCTCTTATAGCGAATGAAAAACGAGTGACAGGGAAAAGAAAAAGAAAAATAACGACTGAATGGTTTTAATACTGAGCTCTTTAAGGAGCTGAAAAATTCTCCTACAAATATAATAATGTTTTAATTTTAGCTGGTTAAGATAATATGATCAATTGAATATATTGAACATGATACGCCACGTTACTCATTACTTACGGAAAATGATGTAAGGGATGCTTTTTGTTACAATTTTCTTTCCTTAAATAATTCAGGTTTCACCATTCTCCATATAATTAATATAATTAACATAATCTTATACTCAACCTCTTTTTCTTTTCTCTACATTCTAAACTTCGCTTTTATAAAAATTAAATGGTTAAATATATGTTTTAGTTCTCATATTTGTTCTCCATTATCAATTACGTCCTCATGTTTTTTATTGTCCCAATTGTATCCTAATATTTGTAAATTTGAGGCAATTAAGCCCTTTCCGTTAACTGGCCACTAACGTCGTAGGCCAATTGAGAGGGCTTAATTGCCTAAAATTTACAAATATTAGGATGCAATTGGGACAAAAAAAAAACGGGGAGGACTTAATTCCTCAAATTTACAAATATTAAGATGCAATTGGGGACAAAAAAAACATGAGGACCTAATTGAAAATGAGAAATAAATATGAGAACTAAAACATATATTTAACCAAACTAAATTATTATTTAATTCTTTTTTAAAAGTATAAAATATGTCTGATAGAAAGATTATAATTAAACACCTAACATAATTTTTACCCTGATTTTCTTCTATGCTGGCTGGTTGCACAAAACAACAAGCATTTCGCATTTCGAACTATCTTTATTTTATATTCACGAAAGACTAAAATTACATTTATTTTAGTAAAATGGATATAAAACTTATTAAATTAGTAAAGAATTTAAAATTAATATTTCAAAATGTTTTAAAGAAAGAAAAATGTATTAATGTTTGATTTGAGCAGATTTAGGAGGACGAAATTTGTGGGAAATAAATTTGCTTTTGGCAGTAGGTAAAAGCTAGTTGATGAAAATGAGTTTACCTTAATTTGTATGTTTATGGAAAGTTAATTTAAAAATTATTTATGTATAGAGGCACAATAGTAATAGATAAATTATTGATTTTGTTAACGAAAGTAAATATTTTTTAAGGTTTTGTTTTAAAGTGAGAAGGATATGGTGATCTAGTTTGTGCAATGAGAAGTTGTGAAGCGTTTAGGAGAAATAATAAACACTAATTTCACTTTCAGTAGTTAGAAACAAACATCTTTTTAGCAAACCTGCATGTCCATATATAACGTGTCGAATTAGGATCAACTATGATTTGCCCTTTTGCAAAAGATAAAAGCTACCTTGAAAAGTTTTATTCAAGACAAATAAGAAAATCTATTAGAAATTCGTGTATGATTTATCATGAAATGCTTGAATAAATGTGATTAAACTTTTAAAACTTGATAACTCCAACATCTTAAATGTGAAGATTATCCCATAAACTTTATTGAGTGAGACACTTGGTAGAAACTTTGCACTGTCGACGGATCACAATAGTTGACAATCAAACACATTCAAAAATTGAAGCTAATTGAGGTTTCTATAATATAGATAAAGCATTCTTTAACCAACTCATTAGTGCAAATATCTTATCAATGGATTAATTATAATTGTCAAATTTATAATGTATGGTATTTTATTCAATGTTGGGTTGTTGGGTTTTCTTTTAAATTACACATTAAGCAAATGGATATAGTTTATTGCCATTCTAAGTTTGCTTTATTGAGAATCCATGCCTTTGTCAATTTCTTTTTTTATAAAAATAAATCTCTGTTTCAATTTGGTTTCTTATGAAGATTTTTTTATGATATAAAGTTTAAATTGCTTGTGTATCTATCATTATATATTTATATGTGCATGTTTCTATTTTATTGTTTCTGAGGAGAAGTGGGAGGGTGAACAAAGTGTCTGAATGTGATTTGCAGCATATTATATATATGAGGTTTTCTGAGTTCCTTATATTTTAATCCTAAATTTATCTACCAAGTAAGAAATAAAATAAATACATAAGGATTTTTCCTTGATTTAAATCATGATTAAACACTATGACTTGAAATTGATCATTTAATAGCTATGATTACACGAAGGATTCCTAATAAATAATATGATTTTATTACAACGGAATTGACAAACTTTTTTTAAAGTCTTAATGAGAAAAATAGAAAAGAGTCCAAAGAAGAGTGAGAGAAGCATGGATATTATAATAAAAATTGTGTTTCTTGTAAAATAACTTTAGACTAAGTTAAAGACAAAGAAAGATTCAGAGACCAAGTAAAAAGGACGAAGTCAAAGTAAAATTTTGTTTCGTTACGTCACTAAATTAGTTTAAACTATGTTTTTCTATTTGATTCAATAAAAATGTTAACTGAAAAAATAAATAAATATCATTTAAAGAAACATTTTATTAACGAGACAAAATTAATTAACTGATACCTTAAAAATATAAATATATATATATATATATATATATATATAATTTTATAAATATAACATATAAAAGAAGAAAAAAGAACTTATTCTAATTTTTTTACACTATATTTACATAAGGCTAATGGAATTAATGAAAATAAAATAATCAATCGGCAGCATTAAAAGTTGATAAGTTTGATAGTGGAACTTAATTATTTAAAATCGATGATTTTGTGCAATTAAGTTGTCACACTCGATGTAGCATTATTTAGTGGGAATTTGTTTTATTTAAAAAAATTATAAATGAAAGCATAATTTTAACGTTTCAAATTTAAAAAGATGAAGTAAAGATCTTTAAAATTAAATTTTGAAAAATTGTTGGATTTTCTCTCTCTCTCTCTCTCTCTCTCCCTCTCCCTCTCTCCCTCCCTCCCACAATAAACATATTATATTATATAGAAATCAATTCCATTAACAAATCGTCACATTCAACATTCACATGACTTAGGATTAGAAGTACATTTCTAGCAAAAAGGCGTTTATGTCGGTCAACACAGATATATCTAAGATCTCATCCAATTAGCTAATCTCACCTATGCATCTCTTGTATACACTCCCATAGAAATTAATGTAAAATTAAGATGAGTTTAAGGGAACTTCTTACTAACAAAAGTTGGTTAGAAGTTTAATCTACCTAACTATCACCAAACTTGACATTTCTTTTGTTGTTCACTCAGTCAAAAATTCATACTAGCTCTTAAGAAATTGCATCTCTTAGTCGTGCACCATATTAGTATATATCTACTTCACACTACCTGTCACGGTCTTTTTCGTCCCTACTATCAAACCTTAAAAAGCCTACAATAATGCCAATTAGACTGGATGTCCTGACACAAGAAAATCTACAATTGCTTGGTGCATGTTTTAAGGCGATTCTATAATCTCTTGGAAGTGCAAGAAGCAAGAATCAATGTCTAAATCTTCTACTGAAGCAGAATATCATCCCATCATTTTCTGAGTTTATTTGGATATATGGACTTCTTTCAAAACTTGACATCTTACTAACAAGATCAACTCCATTTGATATTGACAACCTAAGTGCCATACAAATTCTGTAGCAAATCCTACCATGAAACAATCAAAATTAGCCTTTTATTATTATAGAAATAGCATACAAAATTTTTGTATAGCAAGACATATCTCACTCTTTCCTATTTTAGTTTTTTCACCAAATGCAAATAACTAATATTAGGGAAACTTCAACTCAACACCCTCCCTATAGAGAGTTTATTGGTATACATATGTCATATAATATAGTAATTAAGTAGAGAAAACACAGTTTATGGAGAACAAAGCCACGTACAAATACTTTGGTCATTCCTCAGAGCAATCAACCCTTATCCCTTAGAATTTTTTGACCCAATTTCTTCTAACTTCTTCTTACCACATCCCCACACCCAGCATCTCACATTGCCATTTCCTCCCCCCCAACCCCAACCCTCACCACCACCACCACCACCTCCTCCACCTCCACCACTTTTTCCACCCCATTCATGACCTTGTCCATTTCCTCCTCCTCCTCCCCCTCTTCCACCACCTGAACCTCCTCCACCCCCACCTCCACCGCCATTTCCTCCACCCTTTCCTTTTCGCCCTTTATGTTCACCTCCTCCATTTCCTCCACCTCCGCCACTACCTCCTCCTTTTCCACCGTCCCCCCCACTGAACTTCATTTCACCTAATAACACTTCCGACGAGTTTGTCCCACTCACACCAACATCTCCCACCAAAGCACGAGAAACTTCAGCGGTAGAGTTGACCATGCCCTTGCCACCCTTTAATCCATGAAAATCATTTTTCACATTACCTAAACAAGGGCCTAAAATCACAGCAGTCACCAGAAGCACCCCAAACACACTCCTCACAACCCCCATGTTTTGGTTTTCCCACATGAGCATGCATAGCACTCACCTTCTACCACCCTTTTATACCATTCTCATTGCACTGGAAACACTCGTGTATATAGTCCCCACCCTCACTAACAAACTCCAAGCCGCAGAATCCCGTAACCCTTCCACAAAGCTGCAAAAGTTAGGCCACGGTGATGATGAATGAAAACAAGACCTGCAACTTTGATTTCCCTTCAAGTGCAA
Organism: Vigna radiata var. radiata; assembly: GCF_000741045.1. Taxonomy (NCBI): domain Eukaryota; kingdom Viridiplantae; phylum Streptophyta; class Magnoliopsida; order Fabales; family Fabaceae; genus Vigna; species Vigna radiata. Next base: position 2,030,247 of record NC_028357.1, on the reverse strand, counting down.
TTTGTCCCCACCTCTATTTTCCCAGCAAATTTTTTTTACACTACATGTAATCCAGATCATATTATTAATAACACTACTACTAAAAATCACTTAGTCCCAGTTCATATTAAAACTATCACAACAAACAACTGATCCAATAATAAAACTAAGAATCCATTGCCAATAACCATTTTGTTATGAGAGACAATGAGGTTATAAACATACACATGATGCTTATTCTGCTTTGTAGATTAGTTTAAGTTTCTGTGCTAACCGCATATACTAGAACTTGGTCTGAGAAGGTTAGTGACTGGGTTTGTGGGAAGGTGAAAAGATCTATAGGTATTATAGTTGCAAGTCCATTAAGTAAAGAGATTGACGATGCTATATATGTATATTGCGTAAAGCACATATGTAGTTGGGTGGGGTGGTGGTGGCTTTTCCTTCAAGATTAGAATTTTGGTGGAAGCTGTGGTAGTGGCCGCGTGACAAAGATTGCATGTGGTGGACATCAATAAACTATATCGAATAGATGTCAAAAGAAAGATTGATACTAGTGGAGGTAATGTCAATGTTGCATACAGAAAAGAGGTCTAATATGTTTGATTTCTAAGTATGGACAAAAATATTTCATTTTCTCTTTCTGTTGATTGTGCTTTAGCCTTCCAGAGGCTCTCATACTACTCATAATCGTTTCATGGAGAAACTTGACTAGTGTTGTCAGGTTCCGATATTCAAATATTAAGTGCCTTACAAACTAAACTGGTATTTTTTTTTTAAAATTTGAAATCGTCCAACCACATTTTGACACGTATGCAATGTCAAAATGGTGTCAAAAATTTGGTGTGAAAATATCATTTTCCTAAAAAATATTGAAAGTTTTCTAATTTACTTTTTTCTAAAAACAAACTATTTGATTCATTTTCGGGATTTACAATAATTTAAAAAGGGATTATATTTAAATATGATGTTATTTGTTTAGGATTAATTAACAACTGGATATGTTTTTGAATAATACTTTATACTGATTATATTTTGTTTATAATATACATATTAAACCAAGATTACTAATTTATTTGAGTGTGTTTATTTAGTGATTGTTGAAAAGGTCCTGACTTTGGACTTCAGTTATGTTTTATAGTAGATTGTATAATATTCTGTTATGGCAGCATACACATTTTTATAGTTTAAATATCCTGAAATAGTGTTTTTTTTTTTGTTTTTTTTTTTATGTTATCATACATTACTCGACAGCATGACAAAGAAGTTTGATGCTATCAAGGATATTGATCGTAATCTGCAGCAGTGATCATCGTCGCGAAGGGGGAGGAAAACAACTTTTGTAAGGACAAAATTCTTGACGTGAGTAAAATTTCAAACAAAAATAGGTTTTTGTTTTTCGTAAAACTAAAACCTAAACACATTTATGTTTCGATTATAAAAATTTTAAACATTTAATAAAAAATAAAAAAAATATTAATGACATTTTTTAAATTAATGAAAACATTTAGACAAGGTTCTCAATAACTTAAAAAATGCCACCACATTTTGATTTTGATATTGTATGATATGATATTTAGGCCCGTTAGCACTCAACAACGATCATCACTGAAGCAATGCTCATTAGACCAAGTCAACTTAGAATAAATATGCTTATATTTTATTGAATTTGTGGTAATTTATAAATACAAAGTCAAGGCTAAAAGCCGTGTACGTTATGCTTACGCTTCACTGATACCCAGAAATATTCCTTAGTGATAATAAAGTCATTTTCTTGAGAGTCGAGGTTCTACAATTCATGCTTAACTGTCGGAGTGTCTTTTCCAGGTCCTCTGTTAGTGAAGGAGAACAGACGGTACAAGTCGAGGGAGAGCAAGCAGTGCCATTAAAGAACAAGTGAATAGTCCATATCAAAGGAAAGCGAGCGGCGCAGACTACTAAAGGAGACAAAGACGCGTCCGCCAGATTAGTCTTTCGATTCCACAAAATCTATATCAAAACCGATATATTTTGTTTTTCTTAAATCTAAAATATAATATACAAAGTTAAATGAACTTTTTGAACTAGTGTTTTCTTATCATGCACATGCTTTTCTTTATCTTGAAGATCATTTTTTTTTATTATTCTTGCTTCCTAATGGCCAAGCTTCAACTAGCTTTAATTAGGCTCAAAATGCATTTCCTTATCTTGCTTGTTTTACATAATGCTTTTCAAGCCGAATTTATATTTACAATTTGAATATATTCTACAAGAAATAAAATAAGAATTACATAACCAACATATATCACTCAATATTTTAGTATGTTTCTTAATTTGTCAAATTAGGGTGAAACATTTCCCTTTGTAATGTCTATAGACACAATGAAAAAGCACATAACACATTGTGATTAGGGATGGCAAAAAAATTTGTGTCTGTGGATATCCGCGGATAAAATCCGCGACGGATAGTTGATACCCGCGGATATTTACTACCCGAAACCCGCGGATAGCGGATACTTTAATACCCGCTTATAAACGGGTCGGGTGCGGATATTATACTATCCGTACCCGTGGACATTCGCTACCCGCAAAAAATAAAAATAAAAATTTAATTTTTATTTTATTAAGTTAAATATAATTAAAATTAACATTAATTTATATTTTACAAGGTTAAATTTAATTAAAATTGTACTATATGAAATATACCGATTGAAATTAATTGTCATTTATTGACAATTAACAGGTATTAATAAGTTAGATTGTCTTACTCTTTACAAAATATACATTATTGATTATTGGGTTTGATTGCCTAAAAATATACCACACTAATTAATAAGTCAGAGTATCTTACTCTTTTTGCAAAATATACGATATTAATTATTTATTATTAGATTTGATTGCCTAAAAATATAATGCACTAATGGTTAATCAATGGGCTTGCCTGTCATAGGCTCTATAAATATATAAGTGATATTTAAGTACAATCTTCCTCTTCTATCCTAATAAAAATTTAGACCTTTTTATATTTTTGAGTGTCGAAATGTCTTCTGCACGTCAACAACCCATCAGAGTGGATGACATTCTCAAGAAGGATTGAAGATCAAAAGAGAACAAAACAAAGAAGGACGACTGACCATCAAACCAATTCAACCCAAACAAAAATTAAATTTTAATTTATATTTAATTTAATTTATATTATATTTTATATATTTTTTTTGTAATTCTATTTAAATTTTATTTTAATAATTTATAAAAATATATTTTTTTAAATATTTGCGGGTATCCGCGGATATCCGCGGGTTTTAAAATATCCGTGAATTTTTTTTAAGCGGATACCCAGTGGGTAGCGGGTCGGGTTTCGGATACAGTTTTATCCGACAGATCGGATTCGGGTATCACACTATCCGACCCGAACCCGACCCGTTGCCATCCCTAATTGTGATCGTCCCTTATTTACTTATTGAATTAGGAATTCTAAATACTTCATGATATTCACAACTTTCAATTACTCCCTTTAATGAAGAGATAATTTGAAATCGAAATAACCATAATAATTATCATATGGATAACAACACTAATAATAATTATTATATCAGGGGACATCATTCTTTGGAAACAAGTATTCTTTGAAAAAGGTAAAAGAACTTTATTTCTTTTCTTTAACTCAGCTTCTTAATGGTAAGTTATTGTTTCAATAGGATAGAATACTCAGTCATGTAATTTTACCCTTTATTGTTTCAACAAGTCTCAAAATAAATTATTGTATTTACAAAGGCATCAACATATGTACCTTTATTTTATTCCAAACATTTTAATCTATTACATGAAATTGTTTAGAAACATTTTATTTTATTTTTCTTAATCGAAATAATCTTTCCTTTTTTATTCCAATCCGACGTTTTCACATTTGAATGAACCAAAATGATGAAAGTAACGTAATAGAAGGAGTAAAGAGGTGGTTAAAAAGATGTAAATTAATGTTGAGTTATTATTTATTAAAATTTGATTTTGAGTGAAGGGGACCAGAAGTAGGCATACGTAAGCAAAAACATACAATAGCATATGCAGTGTGCAGATGGAATCCTTCAGTAGCAGCCATCTCGATGTGGAAATTTCCTTTGCTATTTATTCTCTCTTAATTTTTCAGCGACGTTACGGAAGTTGTTGGGAACAGGTGGGATATTGTCATCACGTGATTGCCACGAAACAATAAAGGCTTTTTTATATATTTGGTTAATTTCATTTTCGTGGAATAAAAGGCCACGCACTTCTGGAATCATTGTCATATTAAGACATTTCTTCTAAAATATTGCTTTCTACACCCATTATATCTCTTTACTCACTCTAATAATATAATGTTCTATAGAAAGAAAAAAAAAAACTTTTGAATATCCTAGGATACTCCATTTTACTAGAAAACCTTCTTCACATTTTTTGAAAAGAAAAAGCTCACTCGACTGTGTTACCTTGCTTTGTTAGGTGCAAGATAAGATTGCTATGTGGGATCCATTACAAGGTACAATGTTTTTTTATTTGCTAGTTTTCCGTTCTCCTTTGTCTATGGCAAAGGAAACTTCAAAATTCAAATTCCTTGCTTTATTTTTGTTAGATTTTCTTATCCACAAAAAAAAAAAAGGTTAAATAATGAAGGGCAATATAAAATTGAAAAAAAAAATATATGAAAATTCACCTGTCAGAGGGTGTGCCCCGTCGATTAGGCAGCAGGAAAATCTAGTTAATCGGAAAAGTCCAAATCAAAGTCCTTCCGGCATCTTGCGTGCAACTTCCACATGATTCTATTTCAGTACAACCACTTCTACGCTCTTTCCATTCATTAACTTCATGTTTTCCAACCAACACTTCTCACTTCCAAACTCACCCATCCTTTCTTTCTATCTCATTAGATAACACACTACACACAGTAAATATTCATAATCAAAAACTAAAACATATAAATCAACTTCAATGTCGATAATAACATAATTTAATGTCTATCAGCTAACATTAACAGCTACCTACCGCACCCAACCAAATGTAAAATTAAATTATGAGAAAAATTATAGACACTAACTCGGGGCCCACGGGTTTAACCTCTCTTCCTGTCTAGCCTAATAAAAAAATACAAAAATAATAATAATCAAAAACCGGGAACCGACGCTGGCGAACCGGTGTCCGGTCCAGGCCCCGCTTCCTTTTTCTGCCGCATCTCCAAAACCTTCCGGTGGTGGTTCGAGTGCAACTCGCTCGAGAAAGTAGGGCTACACGCGGGTCTATACTCGGGCAATAACCGACCCGACTTGTACCGAACTCCACAGGCATTGCACAAGGTCTTCGCCCCGAGCGGTCCTGTTCGCCATTGAGGTGTTTTCTGAACGCCGCAATGGCTGCACCGTCTCGCCGCTCCCCCGTCCGACGCCGCCCGTTTCTTCGCTCTCTTGTCCTCCGGGTGGTGGTCTTTGGACGTGGCTGCGAAAATTAGCAAAGGGCTGCGGGGAGACGACGTGTCGGTGAAAGACGAGGGTGACCTCAGCGGCCACACCCGAACCCCGGTTCGGGTTCGCTTGCTCCTTGGCTTGGCCGGAACGAGGGTTTTAAAAGTAAAACCGGCGTTTCCCGGTTCCGGCGGTTTCTCGGCGAGGCTCTGCGTGACGGTTGCGGGGAAGGAAAGAGAGTATTTGGAGAAAGAATCTTCGATGAAATGAGATACCCATTCCAAGTCCGCAACTTCCTCCGGCTGTAAAAATGAAGACTTTGGTGAAAAGAGAAACGGAAAAGGTTGAAATTGGAAGAGTGAAATGGGAAGAGAAGTACCGGAAGAGTGAGTTCGGTATTGAAATTGTCGTTGAAGGAGTGGTTGCAATTGTACATATGGTGGTTGTCGTTGCGAGGGGAAACGGAGGTTGAGTGGTGGGTGTGTTTGTGTTGGTCGGGTTCTTCGTTTTCGAGGAGCGAAAAGTCGAGAAGGTCGTCGACGAAGAAGTCGTCGCATGAGTTCACGTTTTGCATGTTAAGGTCTTCCGTGTACGCTTGGGGGCTGAGTTTGAGTGCCATGTCTTTTCTGAAACTGCTCTTCAACACTGCTTCCAAACACTCCATTGCAACCTTAAACACAACCGCTTTATTATTTTTTACAAAAACATTGAAAATTGAAAACAGGGTTATGTTATGTTACCTGAGAGAGAAGAGGGATGAAATTGAAAGATAATGGTTAAAGCATCATTGAATGAGGGCTGAAATTTCCCTCTTTCTTTGCCTTCCCCCCAACAATAAATAATAAATTAATGAATAATTTTACTTTTTCCTTTCTCTCTCACCAATCTTCTCCTCCCAACTCTCCACTCTCTCCATCACTATTATACAACTTTCTTTTATACATTATCAATAATAAATACTAAAATATCAACGCTAGATGCTCTTTACTAATATACATATAATTCATTTTTTATTAAATGTTTTCGGATTTCTTACATAATTATGTCATTCAGGGCTTTTAAAAATAAAATGAAATACTTCATAAGTTAGTAAATTTTAAAACAATATTACCAAATGTCTATTTAAAAGTAAATTATATTAAAGTATTCTATTTAATAACAGTATAATTGTTAAAAAAAAAATTCATAGCTTTTTAGTATAATTTTATAAGAACATTGGCCTTTTAACATGTTACAAATTTAGAAAAAAAAATAATCCAAATTTGTCGTTGTTGTTACGATTTTAAATTTCAAATGTTAACTTGATTATCAATGTTTATAATTATACTTGTTTTTTAAAATAAAAAAATCACAATTATGTATTTCATTATTATTATTAGTTAATTTTTGTTGCTTTATTTTTCAATTGAAATTTTTAAATCTATTATTTTATTCAAATTAAAACTTCACACATCATAATACAACCTTATACATAAATTGAATATAAAAATAGTATTTTAAATATGAACATGGGTTACAATCTATTATAATTGAACTTGTAGTGGAGGGGGTTCGGTCAGGCCGGTCGGTGAGGTCTGAGAGGTAGGTGTAGCTCGGAGCCGGACGGTGTGGTGCAGGGTGGGAGTGAGGTTACAGGAGCATTGATGAGTTTTGATGGAGATGTAACGGAAGATGCGGCAGATTAGTGAAATTAATGGTCAGTTACAAATATGAAGTCTTTAAATAGGGAGTCGTGGGTCAGGTAAAGACATCTTTCTAAGCTACATAATCACTCAGTTTACCAATTTCCCGTCTAACTTGAGCGTCGGAGCATTCTCTTTGCAGGACCCCCCGGACAGCATTCAAGGTCACGAACCGATTGGGAGCAAGAGTGAGGGTTAAGCCAGACGATTTCGTGTCCCAAACACTGAAACATTTTAGTGCCCACCATGGGGCCCGAAATTATGATTAACCCAGAAACGAGCACAATGGCAGAACAGTTGCAGTTATAGGTATTATAGGAGATGCAGAGGCAGATGCAAGAGATGAGGGCGGAGATAGCGGCTTTGCGTGCCGAGCGGGAGAATGGGGTAAGGGGACCGTCGGTGCAGTCAGTCAACGTGCATACGGTCCATTCAGGGGATGGGGAAGCTAGTCGACTACCGTCAGTTGAAGAAGTGGCGGGGGTGGACGGTGTGGGAATTGAGGGACGGGGTCGCGCAAGAGGAGTCGGTCGGGGGATGGGCCGAACGGGAGGGGGCGAGGGAGAGAAGCTCGAGGAAGAGGGAGGGGGAGAGGGGAGGAGAGTATTGGGCGTAACCAGGGAAATATAGGGCATAGGGAGTTTGTAGAGCAGAATCAACTGTTCGATGATGCTTTGGAAGGCGATGGTCAATTAGATCAGGCTGAAGGGTTGCATCCCTTTACTGCACAAGTTATGGGAGCTGTAATGCTGGAGAATAAAGTCTTCCCGTGGGTTGAGAAGTTCGGGGGAACATCTGATCCGGTGAAACATTTACGATCGTTTGTGGATGCCATGGCAGTATATTCTTCTGATGAGTTGGTCTGGTGCAGGGTATTCTCCTTATCGTTGAGAGATGAAGCTTTAGATTGGTTTCATTCGTTGCCACCTCGGAGCATTGACGGTTTTGTTACTTTGAGGCATCTGTTTAGCCAACAGTACGCATCGAATCGGTCTCGAGGCTTAACGTATATGGCCCTTGTCAGAATGAAGCAGGGGCGGGAGGAATCGTTAAAAGGATTTATGGAGCGTTTCAACCGAACCGCGCGGCAGGTACGGAATGCAGATCAGCGATTGATAGTCGTTGCACTTACCACTGCATTAAGACCAGGACCTTTTGTGGATTACCTGTATGAGGAGGAACCCCAATCGATGGATGAGCTGCAGCACAAGTTGGTTGGGTTCATTCGAGTGGAGGAAGGGAGAGCCCATCGGGGTGAGCAGTGGGAGGAGGATGCAACGGGAGCGCCTGGGGGAAGAACGGGGCGGGATAAGCGGGGGGAAAAGAGGCAGAACGAAGGAGAACTTAGGAGAGTGGTAAGGAGAGAGCCTAAGACTAGGAGGGTTCAGCAATATGTTCATCACACGCCTCTGAACGCACCAAGGGTGAGAGTGATGGAGGAGGCTTTGAGGACTCATTTGTTATCGGTGGTACGGTCGCCAACTCCACGGGGGGCGGATGAGAGCAAACACTGTAGATATCATCAGAATAGGGGACATTCCACAGAGGATTGTGTCACGCTGAAGGATAAGTTGGAGAGTTTGGTCCAAGCAAGTCATTTGAGGGAATTTGTGCAGAGGGCGAATCCCCGGGCGGGGAGAGGCCAGGCGGGACAGGGGGAACGACAGCAGGTCGAGCGTAGAGATCCACCCGTAAATGAACGACCCGAAACGAACGGGGGGAATGAAAGACCCTTAAGGGGGATTATAAATACCATATCATGAGGATTTGCAGGAGGAGGGCCGTCTTCGGCCGCTCGGAAGAGGCATTTAAGGAACTTGCACAATGTTAACGGGATTAGGATGGCACGAAGGACCATGCCCATAATCACATTCTCAGATGAAGACTTCCATGCCCCCGATCCTAACCAGGATGATCCCATGGTGATAACAACCATTATTGCTCGCTATAGCGTGGGCAAGGTACTTGTGGATCAAGGAAGTTCGGCAAATATCTTGTACTGGAAGACGTTCCAACAAATGGATATACCGAACGAGTCGATCATGCCATTCCATGAACAGATATTGGCATTTGCAGGGGAACGGGTAGATACACACGGGTATGTGGACCTGAAAATGTGCTTGGGGTCGGAAACAGGGGCTAAGGAGTTAAATGTGCGTTTTCTGTTGGTGGAAGTCGAAGCTTCATATAATGTGCTGCTTGGGTGTCCCTGTTTAAACGCATATGGAGCAATAGTATCCACTCCACATTTAACAATGAAGTATCCGGCAGATGACGGTAAGGTGTGGATCGTTCGGGCGGATCAGAAGGTGGCAAGGGAGTGTTATGCGGTAGGATTGAAGGTCAAGCCGCCAGGGCATCGAATTGGAGAAGCACGGTCCGAGGTAGCTATGGCAGAGTTAGACCCGAGGGAGGATACGGACGAACGGGTAAAGCCGATGGGAGAAGTGCAACCTTTCCCTTTGGGAGAAGCGGACCAAACAACCATGGTCGGTCGAGAGTTACGCGAGGGAGAAACAGAGAGGTTGGGAAATTTGTTGGTTATGAATAAGGATTTATTTGCATGGACGGCGTCAGATATGCCAGGAATCCATCCCGATATAATTTCGCACAAGTTATCGGTGTTTCGAGATGCCAAACCGGTGTCTCAAAGGAAGAGACGACTTGGAATGGAGAAGAGGAGGGCAGTGGACAAAGAGGTGGGGAAGTTGATCGAAGCTGGGTTTATAAGGGAGGTAAGGTATACCACATGGTTGTCCAATGTGGTTATGGTAAAGAAGTCGAACGGTAAATGGAGGAGGTGCACAGATTTCACAGATCTCAACAAAGCCTGCCCAAAGGATACGTACCCTTTGCCAAATATTGATGCATTGGTGGATGGGGTGTCTGGGTATGAGATAATGAGTTTCTTGGATGCGTACTCGGGATACAATCAAATACCCATGTATCGACCCGACAGTGAAAAGACGGTGTTCATTACTGAACGGGGAACTTTTTGTTACGAGGTTATGCCGTTCGGCCTAAAGAATGCAGGGGCCACTTATCAAAGATTGATGGACAAAGTTTTCCAACAACAGATAGGGAAAAGTATGGAGGTGTACGTAGATAATATGGTGGTTAGAAGTCGTACAGTGGAGGAACACTTAGGAGATCTGGAGGAAGTTTTAGAACAGGTTCGGAGGTTTGATATGCGTCTAAACCCAGCAAAATGTACTTTTGGGGTTAAGGCGGGGAAGTTCTTAGGATTTATGTTAACTGCAAGGGGTATTGAAGCAAACCTGGACAAGTGCAGAGCGGTCCTGGAAATGAGAAGCCCCCGGAAAGTGAAAGAGGTTCAAAGATTGGTGGGACGTCTGACTTCATTGTCCCGATTTATTCCCCATCTGGCTGAACGATTGAAACTGATCGTGAGGGCAATGACAAAGACAGCTAAGGAATGTTGGGATGATCACAGTGAGGAAGCATTTAAGGAGGTAAAGATGATCCTCACACAACCTCCAGTAATGGGGCGACCGGAGACCGGTCATGATTTATAGATATTCTTGGCGGCAACAGAGGCGGCCATTAGTGCTGCATTGATCTAGGAAACCCCTCAGTTCAAGTTAGTATACTTTGTGAGCAGAAGCTTGAAGGATGCTGAGCATAGATATCAACATTTGGAGAAGGTGGCACTGGCGTTGGTGTATGCCGCTCGGCGTCTCAGACCGTATTTTCAGGGTCATCAGGTGGTTGTCCGAACGGATTACCCCATCGCCAAAATCTTGCGAAAGCCTGATTTGGCAGGAAGAATGATAAACTGGTCGGTGGAGTTGTCAGAATTTGGACTCAGATTCGAACCCAGGGGATTGGTTCGAGGGCAGCACTTGGCGGATTTTGCTAGCGAATTATCAGGGGAACCAGAGGCATTTTGGTGGCAGTTGTCTGTAGGCAGGTCTTCTAACAAACGCGGGGGAAGAGCAGGAGTAGTGTTAGAAGGCCCGAATGAAGTACTGATAGAGCAAGCTTTAGTATTCCAGTTCAAGGTAAGCAACAATCAAGCAGAGTATGAGGCCTTGATAGCAGGAATGGAACTAGCTCGGGATTTGGGAGCAAGATGGTTAGAATGCCAGACTGATTCACAGTTGGTGGAGGGGCAGGTTAATGGTAGCTTTCAGGTGAAGGACGATCAGTTGTTGCAGTACTTTAACAAGGTAAAGAAGATAGAGACAGGGTTTCAGCAGTTTCGGTTGCTATATGTTCCACGAACGGAGAATAGCCGAGCGGATCGATTGGCAAAGCTGGCGAGCGGGAATATGAAAGGGGGGCTGCCCACTGTGATTAGGCAAGTAGTGGTGAAACCTACTATAGAATGTTTTAGCATAGGGGTCGGAGAAGGAGAAAGTGGTTGGAGGGAGGGGATTGTTAGGTTGATCGACAAGCAGGATAGGGGAGAAGCACTCAGCCCGAGTGATGCCAAGCAGATAGCCCGGTATTGCCTGGTAGGGGAAGATTTATACCGAAGGGGTTATGTTACCCCTTTGCTGAAATGTTTGGGGGAGAATGAGGCAGAGTATGTGATGAGAGAGTTACATGAAGGGGTGTGTGGAAGGCATACAGGAGGAAGGGTCCTTCGGGTAAGGATATTAAGGGTTGGATTTTTCTGGCCAACCTTAGAGAAGGATTGTATGACTTTCACCCAAAAATGCAAAGCCTGCCAGAAGTATGGGAATGTTTTTCATGGACCAGCGACGGAGTTACAGGGGATCATGTCCCCATGGCCATTTTCACAATGGGGAATGGATATTGTGGGACCATTCCCGACGGGGAGAGCTCAGATGAAGTTTCTTTTGGTAGTAGTGGATTATTTTACTAAGCGGGTGGAGGCTGAACCCTTAGCTAAGATAACAGCCGCTCAGGTTCAGAAATTTGTGTGGAGGATCATTTGCCGGTTCGGTCTGCCAAGGACTATTGTAACAAATAATGGGAGACAGTTCATTGATAAGAAGCTGTTGGCCTTTTACAGAGAGTGGGGAATAAGCCCGGTGACTAGTTCAGTCGAGCACCCGCAAACGAACGGTCAGACTGAAGCTATGAATAAAATCATCGTCAATGAATTGAAGAGGAGGCTCGAGGAGGCAAAGGGTGCGTGGGTGGAGGAGTTACCTCAAGTTTTGTGAGGGTATCGTTGCACGCCTTACAGGGCAACTGGGGAGTCGCCTTTCAATTTAACGTATGGGACGGATGCTATGATTCCTGTCGAAGTGGGAGAGGCCACATTGAGGAGAAATTGGGAAGATGCGAGCTTGAATGATGAAGGGCTGAGGGGGAATTTGGATGTCTTACAAGAAAGAAGAGAGGCAGCGGCCGTCCGGGTAGAGGCGCAGAAGAGGTGGGTGGCTAGGAGATACAATGCAGAGGTTCGTCCAAGGCAGTTGGTGGAGGGGCATTTAGTCTGGAGGAAGGTTGGGGAGGCCAGAAGAGATTTGAGGCATGGGAAGTTGGCAGCGAATTAGGAAGGACCGTTCAGGGTGCGGGAGAGCTTGAATAATGGAGCATATCGGCTAGAGCTTTTGGATGGAAAACCAATTCCTAATACTTGGAACATATCACATTTGAAATTGTATTTCAGTTGATCAATATAAGCAGATTTGTAATTCCATCTCTTTCAATAAAATGAGTTTTCTCTTTCCATTTGGTCAACAGAAACGAACGAAGTTACAGGGAGGATTTTGAAAAGGAATCGTTCTAACAAAGTCAGGAAAATGACTTTGTTCGAAAATGAGGAAGTCAGGAAAATGATTTCCTGATCGGTAGTCGTACGGAGAGATAAGGAGGGACGCTTTGGCAAAGTCAGGAAAATGACTTTGTTCGAAAAATGGGGAAATCAGGAAAATGATTTCCCGATCGGTAGTTGAAAGGAGAGATAAGGAGGGACG